>NW_028225179.1:74964700-75047200 GCF_052327205.1 Somniosus microcephalus
GAGAGGGAGAGAGAGAGAGAGCATGGTCACATAGTGGTTAGCACTGTTGCCTCACAGCGCCAGGGACCCAGGTTCAAATCCGGCCTCGGGTGACTGTCTGTGTGGAGTTTGCCCATTCTCCCCGTGTTTGCGTGGGTTTTCTCCGGGTGCTCCGGTTTCCTCCCACAGTCCAAAGATGTGCGGATTAGGTTGATTGGCTATGATAAATTTACCCTTAGTGTTAGGGGGATTTAATAAGTGGGGTTATGCGGATAGGGTGGGATATGTGTTGGTGTAGGGTTTACAGGGATCGGGTGGGATATGTGTCATTGCAGGCTCGATGGGCCGAAATGGCCTCTTTCTGCACTGTGGGGTTTCTGTGATTTCTGTGAGAGAGAGAGAGAGAGACATGGAGAGAGTGAGCAAGACTGAGAGATAGGGAGAGGGAAACAGACAGAAGGAGAGAGAGAGAGAGAAATGGAGAGACTGAGCAAGACTGAGAGATAGGGAGAGGGAAACAGACAGAAGGAGAGAGAGAGAGAGGGAGATTCAGCATTGCGGTGAATGCACTAAAAGAAAAAGCCCGAAGAGCCCTATATGCAATAAAAGGAAAATTCTACAACATCCAAATCCCAATCAAAATCTGGCTCAAAATATTTGACAGCATAATTCTGCCCATTGCACTGTACGGTCGTGAAGTATGGGGCCCGCTAAATCAACAATGCTACATTAATTGGAAGAACACACAATAGAAGCCCTACATGCAGAATTCTGCCGAAGCATCCTTCGCACCCAAAGAAAAACGCCAACAAATGCATGCAGAGCCGAACTAGGCAGATACCCACTGATAATAATCATCCAAAAACGAGCACTAAACTTCCTAAATCACCTCAAATCTAGCTCCCCAGACACCCTTCATTTCAAAGCCTTTCAGACCCAAGAGCTAAACCCAGAAAAGAGTCCCCTGAGTCAGCTGCTACTGAAACTAAGTACTCAGCCGGACCCTGACCAGCCCCAGACCAACACAGCCGTCCAAACACCAATCCGAGTGAACCAAATCATAAAAAAATGCAAAGAAACCTACCTGGAACATTGGAACAAAATAACCGAAAGCCAAAGCAGATTAGAATGTTACCGGGCCCTAAAAAGAGAATATAAACTGGCAGACTACCTCACGACCATCAGAGACACAAAACAGAGACAGACCCTCACCAGGTACAGACTAAGCGACCACCAACTGGAAATTGAAAAAGGCAGATACAAGAAATCCTGGCAGCCTAGAGAGAATAGAGTATGCAATCAATGTCTGGCCGGCGAGGTTGAAACAGAAATGCATTTCCTCCTAAAATGCGAAAAATTCAACACATCAAGAAACATATTATTCAACAAGCTAAGCCAAACAACCCCAGATTTCAAGGAATTGGATGATCTGTCAAAATTGAGATTAGTCCCAGGAGAAGGAGACAGACCATACCTTGGGGCCAAATATGGAACAACATGTCACAACCTGAGGACTGTTTAAAATTAAGACTGTTTAAAATTAATATTGAACGTACCAAATGAAGTACAAAGACTGTTTAAAATTAATATTGTTTAAAAGTAATATTGTATGTACCCAACAAATGTCAAATTGATTGACACCTACAGAATGTTAGAAAACTGTACCTTTTTGCAATGTAAGCTTTGGCAATATGGTTCTCTGTAAACTTTCATGCCAATAAAGCATTTGAATTGAATTGAATTGAATTGAGAGAGAAACAAGGAGAGAGTGAGCAAGACTGAGAGATAGGGAGAGGGAAACAGACAGGAGAGAGAGAGAGAGACATGGAGAGAGAGAGCAAGACTGTGAGATAGGGAGAGGGAAACAGACAGAAGGCGAGAGAGAGAGAGAAACATGGAGAGAGTGAGCAAGACTGAGAGATAGGGAGAGGGAAACAGACAGAAGGAGAGAGACATGGAGAGAGTGAGCATTTGAATTGGAATTGGAATTGGAATTGGACTGAGAGATAGGGAGAGGGAGACAGACAGAAGGAGAGAGAGAGAGACACGGAGAGAGTGAGCAAGACTGAGAGATAGGGAGTGGGAAACAGACAGAAGGAGAGAGAGAGAAACATGGAGAGAGTGAGCTAGACTGAGAGATAGGGAGAGGGAAACAGACAGGAGGAGAGAGAGAGAAACATGGAGAGAGTGAGCAAGACTGAGAGATAGGGAGAGGGAAACAGACAGAAGGCGAGAGAGAGAGAGAAACATGGAGAGAGTGAGCAAGACTGAGAGATAGGGAGAGGGAAACAGACAGAGAGAGAGCGGGACATGGAGAGAGTGAGCAAGACTGAGAGATAGGGAGAGGGAGACAGACAGAAGGAGAGAGAGAGAAACATGGAGAGAGTGAGCTAGACTGAGAGATAGGGAGAGGGAAACAGACAGGAGGAGAGAGAGAGAAACATGGAGAGAGTGAGCAAGACTGAGAGATAGGGAGAGGGAGACAGACAGAAGGAGAGAGAGAGAGAGAGAGAGACACGGAGAGAGTGAGCAAGACTGAGAGATAGGGAGTGGGAAACAGACAGAAGGAGAGAGAGAGAAACATGGAGAGAGTGAGCAAGACTGAGAGATAGGGAGAGGGAAACAGACAGAAGGCGAGAGAGAGAGAGAAACATGGAGAGAGTGAGCAAGACTGAGAGATAGGGAGAGGGAAACAGACAGAGAGAGAGCGGGACATGGAGAGAGTGAGCAAGACTGAGAGATAGGGAGAGGGAGACAGACAGAAGGAGAGAGAGACATGGAGAGAGTGAGCAAGACTGAGAGATAGGGAGAGGGAAACAGACAGAAGGCGAGAGAGAGAGAGACATGGAGAGAGTGAGCATGACTGAGAGATAGGGAGAGGGAAACAGACAGAAGGAGACAGAGAGAGAGAGAGACATGGAGAGAGTGAGCAAGACTGGAAGATAGGGAGAGGGAAACAGAGAGAAAGAGAGAGAGAGACAGAGAGACATGGAGAGAGTGAGCAAGACTGAGAGATAGGGAGAGGGAAACAGACAGAAGGTAAGAGAGAGAGAGAGAGAGAGAGAGACATGTAGAGAGTGAGCAAGACTGAGAGATAGGGAGAGGGAAACAGACAGAAGGAGAGAGGGAGGGAGAGAGAGACATGGCGAGAGTGAGCAAGACTGAGAGATAGGGAGAGGGAAACAGACAGAAGGAGAGAGAGAGAGAGAGGGAGACATGGAGAGAGTGAGCAATTCTGAGAGATAGGGAGAGGGAAACAGACAGAAGGAGAGAGAGAGAGAGAGAGAGAGAGACATGGAGAGAGTGAGCAAGACTGAGAGATAGGGAGAGGGAAACAGACAGAAGGCAAGAGAGAGAGCGAGAGAGAGACATGGATCGAGTGATGTCCCTCAATGAATCCGAGACTCAACGTTAACGGAGCAAAGCAAGGCTTTTATTAACTCAGAAAGTAATACACAGTGGAGAAGTGTCTCTCATCCAGAGATCTGCTGTACTCCCTGTGAGACACGCTGGGGCCTGCTTAAGTAGGGGCCAGGTATGGGCGGAGCCCTACACACAATACAATACAGGTAAGGAAATTAAACTGAAACTAAACTAACACAAAGAATACAGTGCCTGATGAATGGCATATTTCTTCACATTCACCCCTTCTACAGATTTAGTCTGTTCGGGCGTTTGATAGTCCTCTGTGATCGACGTAGCTGTTGTGGTGCTGTGGGTGTTGGCTGGGTGTCCCCGGTGGCCTCCTGGGTCTCTGCCGGGGGCGCCGCCAGGGTTGTTGGAGGGGTAGTTGGTGGGGGCACCGTTGGTCGATGTTCTTCCGGGGGTGATGAAAGAGTAGTGGGTGGGTAAGAGTTGCTGTGATCGTTGTTGCTGTTGTTGTCATGGTTGTTGTCGTTACCGTCTGGGGCAACGTCTTTTATGGACACGGTGTCCTCCCTTCCATCGGCATGCCGGACATACGTGTATTGGGGGTTGGCATGGAGTAGGTGCACTGACTCCACGAGAGGGTCCGTCTTGTGGCCCCTCACATGCCTTCGTGCAAATAGCAGACCTGGGGTGGAGAGCCATGACGGCATGGATACGCCTGAGGTGGATTTCCGGGGAAAGACAAACATTCGTTCATGGGGCGTGGCATTAGTGGCAGTACACAATAGCGACCGTATTGAATGGAGCACATCTGGGAGGACTTCCTGCCAGCGGGAGATAGGGAGGCCCTTGGTTCTTAGAGCTAGAGTGACTGCTTTCCATACTATCCCGTTCTCTCGCTCCACCTGGCCGTTACCCTGGGGGTTGTAGCTGGTGGTACGGCTCGTGGCGATCCCCCTGGACAGCATGTACTGGCGTAGCTCTTCCCTCATGAAGGACGCCCCCCTATCCGTGTGGATGTAGCTCGGCATACTGAACAGGCAGAACAGGCTGTTGAGGCAGTTAATGACTGTGGCGCTGGTCATGTCTGGGCAGGGGAAGGCGAATGGGAAACGGGAGTATTCGTCCACAATGTTCAGGAAGTAAACATTGCGGTCGACTGACGGGAGGGGGCCCTTGAGATCGAAGCTGAGCCGCTCAAAGGGCCGTGTAGCTTTGATTAAGTGGGCTCTATCTGGGCGGTAGAACCGAGGCTTGAACTCAGCGCAAGTGCGTCAGTTCCTGGTCAGAGACCGAACTTCCTCAATCGAGTAGGGTAAGTTGCGGGACTTTATGAAGTGGAACAGCCGTGTGACCCCTGGGTGGCACAGGTCATTGTGGAGGGTCTGTAGCCGATCCCCAGTGGCGCTGGCACACATCCCTCGTGAGAGGGCATTGGGGGATTCATTAAGGGCCCCTGGCCGGTAAATGATGTCAAACTCGAAGGTGGAGAGCTCGATCCGCCACCTGAGAATCTTATCATTTTTAATCTTCCCCTTCTGTTTATTATTAAACATAAACGCTACCGACCGCTGGTCGGTAAGCAGGGTGAAGCGTTTGCCGGCTAGGTAGTGGCACCAGTGGCGCACTGCCTCCACGATGGCTTGGGCCTCCTTTTCCACAGAGGAGTGTCTGATCTCGGGCCCTTGGAGGGTCCTCGAGAAGAAAGCTACGGGCCGCCCCGCCTGGTTGAGGGTGGCCGCCAAGGCAAAGTCAGGCGCAACACTTTCCACTTGAAAGGGAGTGTTCTCGTCCACTGCCTGTAGCGTGGCCCGCTCAATATCCCGCTTAATGCTTTGGATGGCGGCGTGGGCCTCAGCAGAGAGCGGAAAAGAGGATGCTTTCAAGAGGGGGTGGGCTTTGTCGGAGCAGTTGGGGACCCATTGGGCATAATAAGAAAATAACCCCAGGCACCTTTTTGGGCTTTGGGAGTGTTGGGCAGGGGCAGCTCCTGCAGGGGGCGCAATCGGTCGGGGTCTGGTCCGATTTCCCCATTCTCCACCACGCTGCCTAGTATGCAGAGGCGCGTGGTGTTGAAAACGCACTTGTCCTCGTTGTAAGTGAGGTTGAGTTTTTGTGCGGTTTTCTGGAAACTCTCGAGGTTCGAGTCGTGATCCTGCTGGTTGTGACCGCAGATGGTGATGTTGTCGAGGTAGGGGAAGGTTGCCTGCAAATGGTGGTCATCGACCATGCGGTCCATCTCCCTCTGGAAGACCGAGACCCCATTCGTCACCCCAAAGGGGACTCTGAGGAATTGGTAGAGGCGTCCGTTCACCTCGAAGGCGGTGTACGGGCGGTCCTCTGGTCTGATAGGGAGCTGGTGGTACGCTGACTTGAGATCGATGGTGGAGAACACCCGGTATTGGGCAATTTGGTTCACCATTTCTGATATGCGGGGTAGCGGGTAGGGGTCTAGTTGGGTGTACATGTTGATCGTTTGGCTATCGGCGATCACCATCCGTTTCTTCTCACGACCCCTCACCACCACCACTTGGGCATGCCACGGGCTGTTGCTGCGTTCAATAACGTGCTCCCTCAGCAGCCTGTCCACCTCGGTCGCGATAAACTGCCTGTCCTCCCAGCTGTACCTCCTGCTTTTGGTCGCTATTGGCCGGCAGTTGGTAGTAAGGTTCGCGAATAGCGAAGGCGGCTTTACCTTCAGGGTAGCCAGACCGCACACTGTGAGGGGCAGCTGGGACCCACCGTAATTGAGCGTGATGCTTTGATGGTGGCACTGGAAATCCAGGCCCAAGATCACGCTCGCACATGGACTCTTCATGATTAGTAATTTAAAATTATCGTATACAGTTCCGTTAACGGACAATTGTACCACGCAGTAACCCATAATGGTCGATGTCTGGGTTTTATCAGCCATAGAGATGGTGCCCTGAGCAGGGACCACCGTTAGAGAGAGTTCTTGTGCTAGTTCAGGGTGGATAAAACTCTCTGTGCTTCCACTGTCAATTAAACATTTAACCCCGCACCCTTTTACCTCGATGTCCACCATTGATTTGGATAGCGGGTGCGGTCTGGTCTGGTCCACTGTGACCGATGCCACTGTAGGGCCCTGATCGAGACAAGATGGCGTCCACGCTGTCTGCTCACAGGATGGCGGATCCCACGAGGTCGGGCAAGATGGAGTCCAAGATGGCCGCTCCCACGGCGCACACGCGGCGGTGGCGGGTTTTCCAGCAGGGTTCCCTCTGCACACCTTCCCGAAGTGACCCTTCTTACCGCACTTAAAGCAGGTGGTGCCTTTCGACGGGCACAGGTTTCTGGTGTGCTTAGGCTGCCCGCAGAAGTAGCAGTTGGGGCCCCGACGCGTCGCGGCTGTCGTAGGGCTTCTGGTGGGAGAGCGGGGCCCCAACGGTGTCGGGCTGCTGGGCGGGGAAGATGCCTTCCAAGATGGCGGTGCCCTTGTTGCACATGTGGCGGCATGGGTGGCGCGGGCTGAAGAGTAGGCGTCCGAGTTTCTCTGGGCCACATCCAGGGATCGCGCTGTTTCCACAGCCTGTTTCAGGTCCAATCCCGTTTTTCCAGTAGTCTCTGCTGGATGTAAGTGGAGCTGAGGCCTGTGATAAAGGCATCACGAACAAGCTCGTCAGTGTACACTGCGGCTTTTACATCTTGGCACTTGCAGTCTTTGCCAAGCGTTTTCAGGGTGACTAGGAACTCATCCAGCAATTCCCCAGGTCGCTGTGTGCGAGTAGCGAGGAGATGCCTAGCGTACACCTCGTTCGTAGGCTGCTGGTAATGCGCCTTTAGGATGTCGCAGGCGGCCGGGTACGTGTCGGCGTCTTGGATGAGGGGGTAAAACCGGTGGCTTACCCAATTCCGCAGGATTCCGAGTTTCATACTTTCAGCGTCCGTAGCGCCTGTGATGGCTGCGGAATTGTCCAGGAAACATTCCATACACTTAAACCAGTGTCCGAATCGTGCTGATGCGTCCGAAGCATGCGGGTCCAAATCCAAACGTTCGGGTTTCAAGAATTGATCCATTGCGTTGAAAATTGAGTTAATAAAATTGATGTGCCTCAATGAATCCGAGACTCAATGTTAATGGAGCAAAGCAAGGCTTTTATAACGCAGAAAGTAATACACAGTGGAGAAGTGTCTCTCATCCAGAGATCTGCCGTACTGCCTGTGAGACACGCTGGGGCCTGCTTAAGTAGGGGCCAGGTATGGGCGGAGCCCTACACACAATACAATAAAGGTAAGGAAATGAAACTGAAACGAAATTAAACACAGAGAATACAGTGCCTGATGAAGGGCATTTTCATCACAGAGAGTGAGCAAGACTGAGAGATAGGGAGAGGGAAACAGACAGAAGGAGAGAGAGAGAGAGAGAGAGACATGGAGAGAGTGAGCTAGACTGAGAGACAGGGAGAGGGAAACAGACAGAATGCAAGAGAGAGAGAGAGAGAGACATGGAGAAAGTGAGCAAGACTGAGAGATAGGGAGAGGGAAATAGACAGAGGTAAGAGAGAGAGGGAGAGAGAGACATGGAGAGAGTGAGCAAGACTGAGAGAGAGGGAGAGGGAGAGAGAGAGAGACATGGAGAGAGTGAGCAAGACTGAGAGATAGGGAGAGGGAAACAGACAGAAGGAGAGAGAGAGAAAGAGAGACGGAGAGAGTGAGCAAGACTGAGAGATAGGGAGAGGGAAACAGACAGAAGGCAAGAGAGAGAGAGAGAGACATGGAGAGAGTGAGCAAGACTGAGAGATAGGGAGAGCGAAACAGAGAGAAGGAGAGAGAGAGAGAGAGAGAGTGACATGGAGAGAGTGAGCAAGACTGAGAGATAGGGAGAGGGAAACAGACAGAAGGCAAGAGAGAGAGAGAGAGAGAGACATGGAGAGAGTGAGCAAGACTGAGAGGTAGGGAGAGGGAAACAGAGAGAAGGAGAGAGAGAGAGAGAGAGACATGGAGAGAGTGAGCAAGACTGAGAGATAGGGAGAGGGAAACAGACAGAAGGAGAGAGAGAGAGAGAGAGACATGGAGAGAGTGAGCAAGACTGAGAGATAGGGAGAGGGAAACAGACAGAAGGAGAGAGAGAGAGAGAGAGAGAGAGACATGGAGAGAGTGAGAAAGACTGAGAGATAGGGAGAGGGAAACAGACAGGAGGAGAGAGAGAGAGAGAGAGACATGGAGAGTGAGCAAGACTGAGAGATAGGGAGAGGGAAACAGAGAGAAGGAGAGAGAGAGAGAGAGAGAGAGAGAGACATGGAGAGAGTGAGCAAGACTGAGAGATAGGGAGAGGGAAACAGAGAGAAGGAGAGAGAGAGGGAGAGAGAGAGAGTCATGGAGGGAGTGAGCAAGTCTGAGCGATAGGGAGAGGGAAACAGACAGAAGGAGAGAGAGAGAGAGAGACATGGAGAGTGTGAGCAAGACTGAGGGATAGGGAGAGGGAAACTGACAGAAGGCGAGAGAGAGAGAGAGAGACATGGAGAGAGTGAGCAAGACTGAGCGACAGGGAGAGGGGAACAGACAGAAGGAGAGAGAGAGAGAGACATGGAGAGAGTGAGCAAGACTGAGAGATAGGGAGAGGGAAACAGACAGAAGAAGAGAGAGAGAGAGAGACATGGAGAGTGTGAGCAAGACTGAGGGATAGGGAGAGGGAAACAGACAGAAGGAGAGAGAGAGAGAGAGAGAGAGAGACATGGAGAGACTGAGCAAGACTGAGAGATAGGGAGAGGGAAACAGACAGAAGGCAAGAGAGAGAATATTGGTGTGGTATAAGGGAGAACTGGACAAACACATCTCACCGGTAAAACAGGGGAAATCACACGTATGGCTAAAACTAGATAAAAATATAGGAATAGCAAAAAAAGATGCTTACTTATGTGCGATCTACATACCTCCAATAGATTCGCCATATTTCGAAGAGGAGTTATTTGATACTCTCCACATGGAAATCAGCCATTTCTAGGCCCAAGGAAAGGTGATAATATGTGGGGACCTAAATGCAAGGACCGGTTGTGAACCTGACTTCATAGACCCACAGGGAAACAACCATGTGTTTGGCCAGACCCCTTTAGATGTCACACCAGCCATCGCAAATCGGAACAACCTTGATCGTGAAATAAATAAAAGCGGTAGGGAGGTAGTGCAACTCTGCCGAGCCTTAGGCCTGTACATAGTTAATGGTAGGTTCAGAGGGGACTCCCTCGGGAGACTCACATACTCCTCAACTCTTGGGTCTAGTGTGGTGGACTATACAATCACTGACCTGGACCCCTGCGATATCAACGCATTCACTGTCAGGCAGCAATCCCCCCTCTCAGACCATAACCAAATAAATGTGTACCTTAAACTTTCTGCCCAAACTACAGACACAAAAAAGGAACACAGTAAGCTACATAAAATAAACCAGACATACAGATGGGCCCCAGACAGTGGAGATAAATTCATCACAGCACTAAATTCACCTGATCTCACAAGTAAAATTTCAAAATTTAAAGAAAATCTATATGAGATCACCAGAGATGGTGTAAACACGGCCATAGAGGATATAAATATGATCTTCCATGAGGCAGCTGTAAAAGCCGACCTCGTGAAACAGAAGAGGAAGCATCACAAAAGACAAAATAAAAATATGAAATGGTTTGACCACGAATGCAAAAATGCCAGAAAAGACCTGAGAAAAATATCAAACCAAAAGCATCGGCAACCAAACAATTCGGACCTACGTACTAGATACAATGAAACCCTCAAAAGATATAAACACACCATTAGGAACAAAACACAAAACTATACCCACAAAATACTCGAAGAAATTGAAAACTCCACCAATCCAAAACAATTCTGGGAAATGTGGAATAACCTGAGTACAACACAATTGCAAGCATTACCAATCCAAGATGGCGACATCTGGAGAACACATTTTGAAAACCTCTACAAAGACATCCCTGTTAAGTATGTGTATTGTATTGAACAATTAACACAAAGACTTAAACGTATAACTCAAACAGGCCTTTACTGGTTGGAGGTAGGGACTGCACATAGGTCTTTACTTCATGCCCACAGGCGGGAACTGAGGGGGATCAGTACCCACAGTACTATTTATACCCCTATGGCCAGGAGTGGTACTGCGTATCACTACGCCCAACAAGTAGTGCAGTCCTGTCCATAGGTTCAAAGTAGCACACATATTACATACACAACATTCCTCCCTTCCTAGCTTTACAGTCATCTCCCCATTTAACATAACGTAATAACATATATACATATATAACTTCAGGTTTACATAACAGAATAACATAGATACATAGATAACTTCATGTCAAAAACAGATCACAGATTCAGTCTCTGCGGAAAACAGTTCACAGATTCAATCTCTGTGGTGTAGTCGGTTCACGTTGCTAGAGTGACTCATTCAATAGTCCTTCCATGGATTTAACAGTTTGAACTTCCGAACTGAATTGGCTCCGTTCGGAGGGACCACGTGTGTGATCTGGTAGAGGTGATAATGGTTCAGATGGGTCATCTTCTGTTTTTACTTTTCCTTTTCTGCTTCTTGGAGACTCTCTGGGCTCCATTGTCAGCTGCCACAGCTGCCAGCTGCATGCGCAGTTCCTCCTTCTCTTCCTCCTGTTTCCGTCGTAGAGCCAGCTTCTCCCGATGTTCCGTAGACTTTTGGTGCTCCTCCATGATTTCTGCACTTTGGGAGTCGAAGTTACAAGCTGGGCAGGACAGGACATCGTAATATTCGGTGTCGTCCTGAGCTAGACCAGTGAGAGGGTCGTCTATTTCCTCCATACCTAGCTGGACGTTAGCCAGCTCTTGTTCCAAATCCAGACATCTTTCCTGAAGAGACTTCTTCATGTGTACCTCTGCATCCAGCTTTTTCTGGGCTTTCAGCAAGTCGTTTACTAGTGACCTCATTTGTGATTTTAATACTTCAACTTCCTTTGGAGATTGATTGATCGGACTATGCAATCCCCCTACCGGAGCAGCTGTTTCAGCGGTCTGTTGTTCTACGTTGACGTGAGTCAGCGTACTTTTGGCATCTAAGGGCTGCTCTGTTGCAGTCATCTCAGTCTGTGTTGCCACCTCAGCTCTTCCAATAACCTTTGAGAGCTCCGAACCCCTTTCGTTTGAATATTGAAGTTCCTGTTCAAGTTTTTCCCATTTCAGAGTCCTGTCCTTCAGCATATGCAGGAGTTGGCTGACCGTTAACTCCTCTGACATCAGACGTTTTGTGTGCTCCTGCTCCATTTTCTCCATCAGCTGCTTCTGTTGTCTTTCCAGATTCTCCAACTCTATATCAAAGAACTCTTTCGTTGCATTCAACTCTTGCTCAAAACGGCGAAGCATTTGTTCTAATTGCTGTTGTAGTTTGAAATGGAGTTGAGTTCGAGCCCGGTGTCCCTCAGAAATGGGCACATCAGTAGACTTGCCAGACTCAGAATCCACAGTTAAACTATGTTGTTGTTGCTCAGTGGAATTCTGTGCTGAAACTTTGTCTTTTGCACCTGAGTTGGGCTTACCATCATCCGTTCCAGAGTCTGGGCCGACTATCTTCACCGAGTTCTCACTCGTTATTGTTTGTAGGAAATGCCAGTCCATATTCATTTTCCTAATCCACTCCCGTCCTAGTAGTGGAGGACCTCCTTCAGATATCACATATAAGTCCATTATTTGACTGTCTTCGCCCTTGTGGACCACTGCAACCTCTATTTTCCCGATGGGGTACACTCTTTGCCCCGTGTATGTTTTCAATATAATCCCCGTATCCTGTAGGGGAATATGTTGGAATAACTTTCCGTAATCTTTCTTATTTATGACCGTCAATGCCGATCCAGTGTCCAATTCCAGTTTTACTTGGACTCCTTCTATCTGAAGAGTGACCCAAATTGTCTGGAGGTCTGCACCCTTACCAGCGTTGAGTACTCTTAAGCTAGCCAGTTCATTACAGCTTAAGCTAGCCAGTTCATTACTGCTAGCGTCTGAATCGGACTCCTGTTCGGTCACCTTGTGTACCTTTGCGTATTTTCCTTGCGGTGACTTCTTGTTGCTGGTCTTCTTCCCTGACCTGCATACTCTAGCTATATGTCCAAGCCTACCACAAGTTCTACATTCTTGGTTTTTAAACCAACACTGGTTCTGATCATGCGTTGTCTTTCCACAACGATAACATTTGCCAGAACTCACACCCAATTTGTGTGCACTGAGCTCTGGTGACCGTAGCTGCATTACTGCCGTGCCTCTCGCTGCGGCTTCGTGTGCTGCTGCCATAGTGACCGCCTTCTCAAGCGTCAGCTCATTCTCCTCGAGCAGTCGCTTTTGTGTATCCTGTTTAAATAAACCACACACAAATTTGTCTCGTAGTGCATCTGTCAATCCCGTTCCAAACTGGCAATATTTCGCTAATTTACGCAATTCCAGCAAATATTCAGCATTGCTTTCATGCTGTAGCTGCCTTCTGTCGTAAAATTTAAATCGTTCCGCTAGCATCAGCGGCGTGGGGTTTAGATGATCTTTCAGGACAGTAACAATCTCATCGAACGTCTTATCCGCCGGTTCATCTGGTGATAACAGGTGTTTCAATTGCCCGTACGTCTTCGCACCCATTAAATTTAATAATGTTAGAGCTTTATCTTGGTCACGAATTTTATTGGCCTTACAATAATTTTTTACTCTTTCAACATATATGGCCCAATCTTCGAGGTCACTATCAAAGGTGCTAATATTCCCGTGTTTAGGCATTGTAGATTTGCAATTTCTCAGATTTTATTTTCTTTACTTGTTATCAAAGATGGCGGCTTCCCGCTCTTGCCGTCGTCCTCCGCCCACAAAATGGCGGTTTTCCCGCGCTTGGCGGTCTTCACCCGTCCCCCGACGCCGTCTCCCTTCAGCCCTCGAGTGCGGCCCTTATCTTCGCCGCGATCGATAGCCCGCGCTGTGCACCGCGACTCTCGCACCTTGAGCTTCTGCAGCCGCCGCGCCTTTCAGTCCGAGTGCGGCTCTTATCTTTGGTCCCGATCGCTGGCCCGGCTGCGCCCCTCACTTCAAAGCGGCCCGGCCCTTATCTGCCGATCGCTATCGCCCTACCTCTCTCTCTTCCCCAGTCCTGTCTTTACTCCGGTTCACAAGCTGATGGAGGCTTCAGGGTCCTAATGCCTGTCACTTCCAGTCGCTGGAAGCTGTCAGGATTTCTGCTGCCCTTCAGTTTTGAGTGGGGTGTTGAGGATTGAAACCTCTCTTCAACGTCCTGTCTTTGGACGAAGCCGCCTGGAATAACTGCCGCAGGGTAAGAGCCTGACTCGTCGCCAGTGTTAAGTATGTGTATTGTATTGAACAATTAACACAAAGACTTAAACGTATAACTCAAACAGGCCTTTACTGGTTGGAGGTAGGGACTGCACATAGGTCTTTACTTCATGCCCACAGGCGGGAACTGAGGGGGATCAGTACCCACAGTACTATTTATACCCCTATGGCCAGGAGTGGTACTGCGTATCACAACGCCCAACAAGTAGTGCAGTCCTGTCCATAGGTTCAAAGTAGCACACATATTACATACACAACAATCCCAATAAACAAAACAAACCCAAGTCAACATCAGGTCACAGAAAAACTCCACACATTAGAAGCAACAATTAAAGACAACCAAAACCCTCTAGACTCCCCAATCACATGGAAAGAACTGGCCACAAAAACAAAATCTCTCCACCTAAAGAAAGCCTGTGGCCCAGACAACATCAAAAATGAAATGCTAAAGTTCAGCAATATGGAGATGCAGGGTGCGATACTCAAACTATTCAACATCATATTACGCTCAGGCTGTTTTCCCGATATCTGGTGCCAAGGACTAATCTCCCCCATATATAAAAGTGGAAATAAATCAGACCCAAATAACTACCGCGGCATATGTGTCAACAGTTGTCTAGGGAAGTTATTCTGCAGTATTCTAAATAGTAGATTACTTGATTTTCTTAACAAACATAATATCCTCAGAAAAAACCAAATCGGCTTTCTTCCAAAACACCGCACCGCCGACCATATCTATACCCTTCACACCCTCATTGAAAAACATAAACACCAAACAAAAAATGGGAAAATATTCGCCTGTTTCATCGACTTCAAGAAAGCCTTTGACTCTATATGGCACGAAGGGCTCTATTATAAACTTCTTCAGTGTGGAATAGGGGGCAAAGTCTATGACCTTATTAAATCAATGTATCTGAAAAACAAATGCGGGGTCAAAATTGGAGACAAACGCACCGATTTCTTCACCCAGAGAAGAGGCGTCTGGCAGGGCTGCAATTTGAGCCCGACCCTGTTCAACATATACATAAATGAATTAGCAGACATGCTGGAGCAAAGCGAGTCACCAGGTCTCCGTCTCCTGGATGGAGAAGTGAAGTCCCTGTTCTATGCGGACGACCTGGTTCTGCTGTCTCCCACAGAACAGGGATTACAGCAACAACTAGACCTACTCGACAAATACTGCCAAAATTGGGCTCTAACAGTAAATCTAAAGAAAACCAACATCATGATTTTTCAGAAAAGACCCAGATGTCAGGAAAACAAATACCAGTTTACCCTCAGTGATACCACTATAGGACACACTATGAGCTACACCTACCTTGGTCTAACTATTACAGCATCAGGGAGCTTCAGCATAGCAGTGAATGCACTAAAAGAAAAAGCCCGAAGAGCCCTATATGCAATAAAAAGAAAATTCTACAACATCCAAATCCCAATCAAAATCTGGCTCAAAATTTTTGACAGCATAATCCTGCCCATTGCACTGTACGGTAGTGAAGTATGGGGCCCGCTAAATCACCAAAGCTACACTAAATGGGAAAAACACACAATAGAAGCCCTACATGCAGAATTCTGCCGAAGCATCCTTCGCACCCGAAGAAAAACGCCAACAAATGCATGCAGAGCCGAACTAGGCAGATACCCACTGATAATAAACATCCAAAAACGAGCACTAAACTTCCTAAATCACCTCAAATCTAGCTCCACAGACACCCTTCATTTCAAAGCCTTTCAGACCCAAGAGCTAAACCCAGAAAAGAGTCCCCTGAGTCAGCTGCTACGGAAACTAAGTACTCAGCCGGACCCTGACCAGCCCCAGACCAACACAGCCGTCCAAACACCAATCCGAGTGAACCAAATCATTAAAAAATGCAAAGAAACCTACCTGGAACATTGGAACAAAATAACCGAAAGCCAAAGCAGATTAGAATGTTACCGGGCCCTAAAAAGAGAATATAAACTGGCAGACTACCTCACGACCATCAGAGACACAAAACAGAGACAGACCCTCACCAGGTACAGACTAAGCGACCACCAACTGGAAATTGAAAAAGGCAGATACAAGAAATCCTGGCAGCCTAGAGAGAATAGAATATGCGATCAATGTCTGGCTGGCGAGGTTGAAACAGAAATGCATTTCCTCCTAAAATGCGAAAAATTCAACACATCAAGAAACATATTATTCAACAAGCTAAGCCAAACAACCCCAGATTTCAAGGAATTGGATGATCTGTCAAAATTGAGATTAGTCCTAGGAGAAGGAGACAGACCATACCTTGGGGCCAAATATGTAACAACATGTCACAACCTGAGGACTGTTTAAAATTAAGACTGTTTAAAATTAATATTGAACGTACCAAATGAAGTACAAAGACTGTTTAAAATTAATATTGTTTAAAAGTAATATTGTATGTACCCAACAAATGTCAAATCGATTGACACCTACAGAATGTTGGAAAACTGTACCTTTTTGCTATGTAAGCTTTGGCAATATGGTTCTCTGTAAACTTTCATGCCAATAAAGCATTTTAATTGGAATTGGAATTGGAATTGGAGAGACATGGAGAGAGTGAGCAAGACTGAGAGATAGGGAGAGGGAAACAGACTGAAGGAGAGAGAGAGAGAGAGAGAGACATGGAGAGAGTGAGCAAGACTGAGAGATGGGGAGAGGGAAACAGACAGAAGGCGAGAGAGAGAGAGAGATTGAGAGAGTGAGCAAGACTGAGAGATAGGGAGAGGGAAACAGACAGAAGGAGAGAGTGAGAGAGAGAGAGACATGGAGAGAGTGAGCAAGGCTGAGCTGAGAGATAGGGAGAGGGAAACAGACAGAAGGAGAGAGAGAGAGAGAGAGACATGGAGAGAGTGAGCAACACTGAGAGATAGGGAGAGGGAAACAGACAGAAGGAGAGAGAGAGAGAGAGACATGGAGAGAGTGAACAAGACTGAGCGATAGGGAGAGGGAAACAGACAGAAGGCAAGAGAGAGAGAGAGAGACATGGAGAGATTGAGCAAGACTGAGAGATAGGGAGAGGGAAACAAACAGAAGGAGAGAGAGAGCGAGAGAGAGAGACATGGAGAGAGTGAGCAAGACTGAGAGATACGGAGAGGGAAACAGACAGAAGGAGAGAGAGAGAGAGAGAGACATGGAGAGAGTGAGCAAGACTGAGAGATAGGGAGAGGGAAACAGACAGAAGGAGAGAGAGAGAGAGAGAGAGAGACACGGAGAGAATGAGCAAGACAGAGATAGGGAGAGGGAAACAGACAGAAGGAGAGAGAGAGAGAGAGAGAGACATGGAGAGAGTGAGCAAGACTGAGAGATAGGGAGAGGGAAACAGACTGAAGGAGA
This sequence comes from Somniosus microcephalus, assembly GCF_052327205.1. Lineage (NCBI taxonomy): Eukaryota > Metazoa > Chordata > Chondrichthyes > Squaliformes > Somniosidae > Somniosus > Somniosus microcephalus. Next base: position 74,981,703 of record NW_028225179.1, read on the forward strand.
GAGAGAGAGAGAGAGAGACATGGAGAGAGTGAGCAAGACTGAGAGATAGGGAGAGGGAAACAGACAGAAGGCGAGAGAGAGAGAGACATTGAGAGAGTGAGCAAGACTGAGAGATACGGAGAGGGAAACAGACAGAAGGAGAGAGAGAGAGAGAGACATGGAGAGAGTGAGCAAGACTGAGAGATAGGGAGAGGGAAACAGACAGAAGGAGAGAGAGAGAGAGAGAGAGAGAGAGACACGGAGAGAATGAGCAAGACAGAGATAGGGAGAGGGAAACAGACAGAAGGAGAGAGAGAGAGAGAGAGAGACATGGAGAGAGTGAGCAAGACTGAGAGATAGGGAGAGGGAAACAGACAGAAGGCGAGAGAGGGAGAGAGATTGAGAGAGTGAGCAAGACTGAGAGATAGGGAGAGGGAAACAGACAGAAGGAGAGAGTGAGAGACATGGAGAGAGTGAGCAAGGCTGAGTTAAGAGATAGGGAGAGGGAAACAGACAGAAGGAGAGAGAGAGAGAGAGAGACATGGAGAGAGTGAGCAAGACTGAGCGATAGGGAGAGGGAAACAGACAGAAGGCAAGAGAGAGAGAGAGAGACATGGAGAGAGTGAGCAAGACTGAGAGATAGGGAGAGGGAAAATGACAGAAGGAGAGAGAGAGCGAGAGAGAGAGACATGGAGAGAGTGAGCAAGACTGAGAGATACGGAGAGGGAAACAGACAGAAGGAGAGAGAGAGAGAGAGAGAGACATGGAGAGAGTGAGCAAGACTGAGAGATAGGGAGAGGGAAACAGACAGAAGGAGAGAGAGAGAGAGAGAGAGAGACACGGAGAGAATGAGCAAGACAGAGATAGGGAGAGGGAAACAGACAGAAGGAGAGAGAGAGAGAGAGAGAGACATGGAGAGAGTGAGCAAGACTGAGAGTTAGGGAGAGGGAAACAGACTGAAGGAGAGAGAGAGAGAGAGAGAGACATGGAGAGAGTGAGCAAGACTGAGAGATAGGGAGAGGGAAACAGACAGAAGGCGAGAGAGAGAGAGAGATTGAGAGAGTGAGCAAGACTGAGAGATAGGGAGAGGGAAACAGACAGAAGGAGAGAGTGAGAGAGAGAGAGACATGGAGAGAGTGAGCAAGGCTGAGCTGAGAGATAGGGAGAGGGAAACAGACAGAAGGAGAGAGAGAGAGAGAGAGACATGGAGAGAGTGAGCAACACTGAGAGATAGGGAGAGGGAAACAGACAGAAGGAGAGAGAGAGAGAGAGACATGGAGAGAGTGAGCAAGACTGAGCGATAGGGAGAGGGAAACAGACAGAAGGCAAGAGAGAGAGAGAGACATGGAGAGATTGAGCAAGACAGAGATAGGGAGAGGGAAACAGACAGAAGGAGAGAGAGAGCGCGAGAGAGAGACATGGAGAGAGTGAGCAAGACTGAGAGATAGGGAGAGGGAAACAGACAGAAGGCAAGAGAGAGAGAGAGAGATGTAATGATATCAGCAAAAAATGATGATCCTTGTATGTGTTTGATTACTTATGCCTTACAGCATGTTTTTCTGTGTTTGATTTTTTGTGCCTGAGCAGCAGAGGTCATGCGACACAGACAAGTAGGCGGAGTTTTTTAGTTTCACTTTAGCTGCAGCTCAAGCATGGTGTGGCTTGAAAAGCTGTATGAATTCTTGAACAAACCTTAGATTAAAAGTTATTATTTTTTATAACTGTCTCATCATTGAACCCACAAGGAAATCAATACATGGTGTCAGAAGTGGCTCGATTGATAGAGATGAAGAGAAATAATCGGAAGTTAGCAACTCGATGGGACAGTGAAAGGAGTTGTGGCAAGTAAGCGAAATCAGCTCTCCACATATTAGCAAGCCAAAAGAGAAAATCGTTGCTTACCATTAGAGAATAGCTAACGAAGTGAAAAATGGAAGGTTTACTCCCACCAGCGACGCTTCAGTTGTCAGGTAATGAGGCTGAAAATTGGAGAAGGTTCAAACAGCGTTTGGAGTTGTACTTAGCAGCAACCGGAGCTGACGAGAAAAGTGATAAACAGAAATCGTCCGTGTTCTTACATGTAGTGGGTGATGAAGCGCTGAATGTATATAATAATTTCATATTTGCTGTTGATGGAGACAAAATGAAGCTAGATAAAATAATGGAACAGTTTGAGGCCTACTGCATACCTAAATGCAACGTGACCTTTGAGAGGCACAAATTTTTCACATGTGTACAGAAAACGGGTGAGACTATTGATCAGTATGTGACTGAGCTGAGAAACCGAAGCAAATCGTGTGAATTTGGGGGACTGACAGACTCGCTGATAAAAGACAGACTGGTGTGTGGTATTCCAGATAATGGTCTAAGGGAAAGACTGCTGCAAGAGCAAGATCAAGACCTGGGAAAAGCCATAGCACTGTGTAGGGCTACAGAGACTGTGAAGTTGCAGGCAAAGGAGCTGTTCAGTGACAGTAGCTGCAACGTGGATGCAGTGAGAAAGAACGGATACAAACCGTTTAACAAAGAGAGCGCCAATGTGAAAAAAGAGACATGGCCAGCAAACGAAAATGAAAGGGACAATCGGAAGTCATGTAGTCGATGCGGTACACAGCATGCACCCAGAAAGTGTCCAGCATATGGTAAAACTTGCAATAGATGCAACAAAAACAACCATTATGCCCGTTGCTGTAAGAACCAAGCGCAACAAAGCAAGGTCCATACAGTACATGAAAGCGAGATAGAGGAATTCAATGTAGATGTTGTGTCTGAAAACAAAAAAGAAGAAAGAGACTGGATGTTGACACTAAAAGTGAATGACATACACATTCCATTTAAATTGGATACTGGAGCACAAGTTAGTGTGATATCAGGGGTCGATTTTAAGAGAATTAGACCCAGACCAAAGTTACATGGAATACAAGTGAAAGTGACCGGATACTCAGGTACTCATATACCAGTGAAAGGAAAATGCATTGTCAAAGTAACACACAAGGACAGAGAGCACACGCTAGCATTAATCGTGGTGCCAAAGGATGTGCAAGCCATACAAGGTTTAAAAGCCTGTGAGAGACAGAACCTGGTAAAGAGTGTCCTCGTTGTGGAAAGCGAAGGAGAGACAGTCTATGATGAACTCATGAAAGAGTACAAAGACCTATTTAAGGGTCTAGGCTGCATTCCAGGAGAACACACGATCAGAGTAGATAAAAGTATGACACCGGTCATACATCCATGAAGAAAAGTTCCGTTTGCTCTTCAAAAGCAACTGAAGGCAGAGTTGGACAGGATGGAAAGCCTGAACGTGATTCAGAAGATAGATGAGCCAACTGAGTGGGTGAGTTCCCTCGTCATAGTGGACAAAAAGAATGGAAAGCTCAGAATTTGCCTGGATCCAAGAGATCTAAACAGAGCAATAAAGAGAGAGCACTTCAAGCTTCCTACACATGAGGAAATCATGGCACAGTTTGCAAATGCAAAATATTTCAGCAAGTTAGATGCATCCTCAGGATTTTGGCAGATGAAGCTGGACGAAGCAAGTTCAAGACTGTGCACGTTCAACACTCCATTTGGCAGATACAGATTCCTAAGGTTACCATTTGGCATTGCCTCAGCTCCTGAAGTGTATCACAAGACTATCCATATGACCTATGAGCACCTGGAGGGAGTTGATACATCAATGGATGACATCATAGTATGGGGAACCACGAGAACTGAGCATGACGAGAGATTGAAAAACGTGCTGGAAGCAACAAGGAAAACAAACCTGAAGCTGAATAGAGAGAAATGCCAGCTCGGGGTGACAGAACTGACATTCGTGGGAGATATCCTTAGCAGTGAGGGCATCAGACCAGATCCCAGAAAGGTGTCCGCCATTGAGAATATGCCAAGGCCACAATGCAAAAAGGACGTGCAGAGGTTTAATGGAATGATCAACTACATGGGTAAATTCATATCCAACCTCTCAGAAAAAATAGCGCCACTGAGGAGACTAACTGAAAAGAACATAGAATGGGAATGGAATCATGAGCATGAGAAGTCATGGAGCGACCTAAAGAAACTGCTCACAGAGGAACCAATTCTGAGGTTTTATGACCCAGCGAGACCCATCAAGATATCATCAGATGCATCACAGAGTGGGCTTGGTGCAGTTCTTCTGCAAAAATGTGACTACTGGCAACCTATTGCATATGCATCACGCTCAATGACAGATGCGGAGATGTGATATGCTCAAATAGAAAAGGAGCTGCTCAGCATCACATACGCCTGTGAAAGATTTCACCAGTTTGTGGCAGGACAAGCAATCAGTGTAGAGACTGACCATAAGCCCTTGATTGCATTGTCCCAAAAGCCACTAAATAGCTGTCCGCTTAGAATACAAAGAATGATGATCAGGCTGCAACGCTATACACTGAATGTTGCATACACACCGGGTAAGCTGATGTATACGGTTGACACGTTGTCCAGAGCTGTTGACCCAAGTGAGCACGCAAACACCACAATGGAAGAAATAGTGAACGCCTACGTGGACATGATCACAAGTGCACTGCCCATAGCAGATGCAAAAATGGAGCTCATAAAGACTGAGACAAACAAAGATGAAACAATGAGACGACTGAAGAAAAGCATCTTGGATGGATGGCCCAACATGAAGCAAGACTGCTCACCTGACATAGCAGAGTACTTGAACTGCAGGGCGGAACTATCAGTGGTCGAACACATCATCTACAAAGAAAGTTACATAGTTATCACAAAGAGTCTGAGAAAAGAGATGCTAAAAAAGATCCATGGAGGACATCTGGGAATCGAAAAGTGTAAGAAAAGAGCACGAGAGGTGATGTACTGGCCACGAATGAATCAAGATGTGACAAATGAGGTGTCAAACTGCACAATATGCCTGAGATATCGAGCAAGCAATCCGGTAGAACCACTAAAGCCACACCCAGCACCAGACAGACCTTACCAGAAGGTAGGCACTGACCTATTCGTATGTCAAGGGAAGGACTATCTTGTCATCACAGACCATTACTCCCTGTATCCAGAGGTTTGTAGACTGTACACCACCACTGCAGAAGCTGTGATAAGAAGTATGAAAGCCATATTCTCCAGACATGGCGTGGCAAGCGAGGTCTTCACTGACAACGGACCCCAGTTTAACAATGCAAATTTCCGACACTTTGCCAAAGAGTGGGACTTTGTCCACACAACGTCAAGTCCTCACTATCCACAGTCCAATGGACTAGTGGAAAAATCGGTCCAGACAGTGAAAAGACTGATGTACAAGGCAAAAGACAGTGGAACTGACTCCTACCAAAGCATGCTTGTATACCGCACAACGCCGCTCGAGTGTGGTATGTCACCAGCCCAACTCCTGATGGGACGTCGGCTAAGGTCAAACCTGCCCATCGCGGAGAACCTCCTGAAAACAAAAGAGGGGGAGAAAGTGTGGAAGTTCAAAGAACAACAGAAAGAAAAGCAAAAGTACTATTATGACAGAGGAACACAAAACCTACCTGAACTCCACACTGGTAACCAAGTAAGATTCAAAGACAAAACAAAGACATGGACGGAGAAGGGAACTGTCCTGAGTGAAGTTCAACCAAGATCATACACCATTCAGACAGATGAGGGTGCTGTTCTGAGAAGAAATTGTCGAGATCTTCTCATGGAACCAGCCACAGCAGGTCAAAAGACTGATACTGTTGAACAACCTGATCACACAGCAGGTCAAGAGACTGATACTGTTGAAGAACCTGATCACACAGCTGAGAACCAATCATCTAAGGCAAAAAACTCAGATTCAAGGACAATCAATCAGAAAATCCTCAAGACAGGTGAAGCCTCGAGAGACTCATTGAGCAAATTTAAGGACTATTGTTACAGAAGGAAGTAATGTTATCTTATTCTTTCTTCAAGTTCTGGTGTATTGACGTATTTCATGTGAACACACAAAGCAAGGGTAAAAAGCCTTGATCATGATAATGATAATGTAAGTTCATTAAATGTTACAGTTAAAATGCAGATTAATACAAAGAAAACATGTTGTTATTTAAAAGTAAAAAACTATTGTTTTAAGAAAGGGAGATGTCATGATATCAGCAAATAGTGATGATATTTGTCTGTGTTTGATTAATTATGCCTTACAGCATGTTTGTCTGTGTTTGATTGCTTGTGTCTGAGCAGCAGAGGTCATGTGACACAGACAAGCAAGCTGAGTTTTTTTGTTTCACTTTAGCTGCAGCTCAAGCATGGTGTGTCCTGAAAAGCTGTATGAATTCTTGAACAAACCTTAGATTAAAAGTTATTCTTTTTTATAACTGTCTCATCATTGAACCCAAAAGGAAATCAATACAAGAGAGAGAGAGAGAGACATGGAGAGAGTGAGCAAGACTGAGAGAAACGGAGAGGGAAACAGACAGAAGGAGAGAGAGAGAGAGAGACATGGAGAGAGTCAGCAAGACTGAGAGATAGGGAGAGGGAAACAGACAGAAGGAGAGAGAGAGAGAGACATGGAGAGAGTGAGCAAGACAGAGATAGGGAGAGGGAAACAGACAGAAGGAGAGCGAGAGAGAGAGAGACATGGAGAGAGTGAGCAAGACTGAGAGATAGGGAGAGGGAAACAGAGAGAAGGAGAGAAAGAGAGAGAGACATGGAGAGAGTGAGCAAGACTGAGAGATAGGGAGAGGGAAACAGACAGAAGGATAGAGAGAGAGAGAGATATGTGCATGCCTCATGAAATTTATACTAAATCATCATTTAGCATTATAGAAAATAGTGTTTCCACACTCATCCCACAAAATAGGTCCATTTTATTTCGTTTTATTGAACTATATAAATGCGTTCTTTCCACATAAGCTGCTGGAATATCCAGGGCCTCCGCTCCTCAACTTTTGGGATGAAGAGTACAGACCCTGAATTCCTAAAAGCTATAAAAGACATTGATATAATTGTGTTAACAGAAACATGGTGCCAAAAGGACATGCCGACCCACTGTCCCCCAATGTACCATGAAATTATTGTGCCTTCAGTAAAGAACATTAAGACACGCAAGGGCAGAACCTCCGGGGGAATCCTGGTGTGGTATAAAGGAGAACTGAACAAACACATCTCACCGATAAAACAGGGAAAATCACACGTATGGCTAAAATTAGATAAAAATATAGGAATAGCAAAAAACGATGTTTACTTATGTGCGATCTACATACCTCCAATAGAATCGCCATATTTTGAAGAGGAGATATTTGACACTCTCCACATGGAAATCAGCCATTTCCAGGCCCAAGGAAAGGTGCTACTATGTGGGGACCTAAATGCAAGGACAGGATGTGAACCTGACTTCATAGACCCACAGGGCAACAACCATGTGTTTGGCCAGACCCCTCTATATGTCACACCAGCCATCGCAAACCGAAACAACCTCGATTGTGAAATAAATAAAAGCGGTAGGGAGGTAGTGCAACTCTGCCGAGCCTTAGGCCTGTACATAGTTAACGGTAGGTTCAGAGGGGACTCCTTAGGGAGACTCACATATTCCTCAACTCTTGGGTCTAGTGTGGTGGATTATACAATCACTGACCTGGACCCCTGCGATATCAACGCATTCACTGTCAGGCAGCAATCCCCCCTCTCAGACCATAACCAAATAAATGTGTACCTTAAACTTTCTGCCCAAACTACAGACACAAAAAAGGAACCCAGTAAGCTACATAAAATAAACCAGACATACAGATGGGCCCCAGACAGTGGAGATAAATTCATCACAGCACTAAATTCACCTGATCTCACAAGTAAAATTTCAAAATTTAAAGAAAATCTATATGAGATCACCAGAGATGGGGTAAACATGGCCATAGAGGATATAAATATGATCTTTCATGAGGCAGCTGTAAAAGCCGACCTCGTGAAACAGAAGAGGAAGAGTCACAAAAGACAAAATAAAAATAAGAAATGGTTTGACCACGAATGCAAAAATGCCAGAAAAGACCTGAGAAAAATATCAAACCAAAAGCATCGCCAACCAAACAATCCGGACCTACGTACTGGATACAATGAAACCCTCAAAAGATATAAACACACCATTAGGAACAAAACACAAAACTATACCCACAAAATACTAGAAGAAATTGAAAACTCCACCAACCCAAAACAATTCTGGGAAATGTGGAATAACCTGAGTACAACACAATTGCAAGCATTACCAATCCAAGATGGCGACATCTGGAGAACACATTTTGAAAACCTCTACAAAGACATCCCAATAAACGAAACAAACCCAAGTCAACATCAGGTCACAGAAAAACTCCACACATTAGAAGCAACAATCAAAGACAACCAAAACCCTCTAGACTCCCCAATCACATGGAAAGAAATGGCCACAAAAACAAAATCTCTCCACCTAAAGAAAGCCTGTGGCCCAGACAACATCAAAAATGAAATGCTCAAGTTCAGCAATATGGAGATGCAGGGTGCGGTACTCAAATTATTCAACATCATATTACGTTCAGGCTGTTTTCCCGATATCTGGTGCCAAGGACTAATCTCCCCCATATATAAAAGCGGAAACAAATCAGACCCAAATAACTACCGCGGCATCTGTGTCAACAGTTGTCTAGGGGAGTTATTCTGCAGTATTCTAAATAGTAGATTACTTGATTTTCTTAACAAACATAATATCCTCAGAAAAAACCAAATAGGCTTTCTTCCAAAACACCGCACCGCCGACCATATCTATACCCTTCACACCCTCATTGAAAAACATATACACCAAACAAAAAATGGGAAAATATTCGCCTGTTTCATCGACTTCAAGAAAGCCTTTGACTCTATATGGCACGAAGGGCTCTATTATAAACTTCTTCAATGTGGAATAGGGGGCAAAGTCTATGACCTTATTAAATCAATGTATCTGAAAAACAAATGCGGGGTCAAAGTTGGAGACAAACGCACCGATTTCTTCACCCAGAGAAGAGGCGTCCGGCAGGGCTGCAATTTGAGCCCGACCCTGTTCAACATATACATAAATGAATTAGCAGACATGCTGGAGCAAAGCGAGTCACCAGGTCTCCGTCTCCTGGATGGAGAAGTGAAATCCCTGTTCTATGCGGACGACCTGGTTCTGCTGTCTCCCACAGAACAGGGATTACAGCAACAACTAGACCTACTCGACAAATACTGCCAAAATTGGGCTCTAACAGTAAATCTAAAGAAAACCAACATCATGATTTTTCAAAAAAGGCCCAGATGTCAGGAAAACAAATACCAGTTTACACTCAGTGATATCACTATAGGACACACTATGAGCTACACCTACCTTGGTCTAACTATTACAGCATCAGGGAGCTTCAGCATAGCAGTGAATGCACTAAAAGAAAAAGCCCGAAGAGCCCTATATGCAATAAAAAGAAAATTCTACAACATCCAAATCCCAATCAAAATCTGGCTCAAAATATTTGACAGCATAATCCTGCCCATTGCACTGTACGGTAGTGAAGTATGGGGCCCGCTAAATCACCAAAGCTACACTAAATGGGAAAAACATACAATAGAAGCCCTACATGCAGAATTCTGCCGAAGCATCCTTCGCACCCAAAGAAAAACGCCAACAAATGCATGCAGCGCCGAACTAGGCAGATACCCACTGATAATAAACATCCAAAAACGAGCACTAAACTTCCTAAATCACCTCAAATCTAGCTCCCCAGACACCCTTCATTTCAAAGCCTTTCAGACCCAAGAGCTAAACCCAGAAAAGAGTCCCCTGAGTCAGCTGCTACGGAAACTAAGTACTCAGCCGGACCCTGACCAGCCCCAGACCAACACAGCCGTCCAAACACCAATCCGAGTGAACCAAATCATTAAAAAATGCAAAGAAACCTACCTGGAACATTGGAACAAAATAACCGAAAGCCAAAGCAGATTAGAATGTTACCGGGCCCTAAAAAGAGAATATAAACTGGCAGACTACCTCACGACCATCAGAGACACAAAACAGAGACAGACCCTCTCCAGGTACAGACTAAGCGACCACCAACTGGAAATTGAAAAAGGCAGATACAAGAAATCCTGGCAGCCTAGAGAGAATAGAATATGCGATCAATGTCTGGCTGGCGAGGTTGAAACAGAAATGCATTTCCTCCTAAAATGCGAAAAATTCAACACATCAAGAAACATATTATTCAACAAGCTAAGCCAAACAACCCCAGATTTCAAGGAATTGGATGATCTGTCAAAATTGAGATTAGTCCTAGGAGAAGGAGACAGACCATACCTTGGGGCCAAATATGTAACAACATGTCACAACCTGAGGACTGTTTAAAATTAAGACTGTTTAAAATTAATATTGAACGTACCAAATGAAGTACAAAGACTGTTTAAAATTAATATTGTTTAAAAGTAATATTGTATGTACCCAACAAATGTCAAATCGATTGACACCTACAGAATGTTGGAAAACTGTACCTTTTTGCTATGTAAGCTTTGGCAATATGGTTCTCTGTAAACTTTCATGCCAATAAAGCATTTTAATTGGAATTGGAATTGGAGAGAGAGACATGGAGAGAGTGAGCAAGACTGAGAGACAGGGAGAGGGAAACAGACAGAAGGAGTGAGAGAGAGAGAGACATGGAGAGAGTGAGCAAGACTGAGAGATAGGGAGAGGGAAACAACAGAAGGAGAGAGAGAGAGAGTGAGTGAGCAAGACTGAGAGGTAGGGAGAAGGAAACAGAGAGAAGGAAAGAGAGAGAGAGAGAGAGAGAGACATGGAGAGAGTGAGCAAGACTGAGAGATAGGGTGAGGGAAACAGAGAGAAGGAAAGAGAGAGAGAGAGAGAGAGAGACATGGAGAGAGTGAGCAAGACTGAGAGATATGGAGAGGGAAACAGACAGATGGAGAGTGAGAGAGTGAGAGACATGGAGAGAGTGAGCAAGACCAAGAGATAGGTAGAGGGAAACAGACAGAAGGCGGAGAGAGAGAGACATGGAGAGAGTGAGCAAGACTGAGAGATAGGGAGAGGGAAACAGACAGAAGGAGAGAGAGAGAGAGAGAGAGACATGGAGAGAGTGAGCAAGACTGAGAGATAGGGAGAGGGAAACAGACAGAAGTTAAGAGAGAGAGAGAGAGAGACAGAGACATGGAGAGAGTGAGCAAGACTGAGAAATAGGGAGAGGGAAACAGACAGAAGGAGAGAGAGAGAGATTGGGAGTGTGAGAGAGTGTGAGAGAGAGAGAGATTGGGAGTGTGAGAGAGAGAGTAAAACCGGAGAGAGAGATAAAAAAAACCCCAGAGAGAGAGAGACTGAGGTAAAAAACCCCAGAGAAAAAGAGAGAGAATGAGGTAAAAAACCCAAGAGAGAGAGAGACCCCATGCCCGGATAACAGAACTCATAGAATCATAGAAAGTTTTCTTCCCCCGTGTTTAAGCCACATTCCAGCCCGCGAGAGGCGCCGCGCAACCGGCCGTTCAAAGCAAAACAGCGGCCGGGGGATCGGAGTGAGTGAGGGAGAGAGAACGGTGTGTAGAGCCCGAGCAGCAACCGGAGCATGGAGCCTGAAGCCGGAGAAAGGCCCGAGGAACCGGGCCGAGCGAGGCACCGGAGAGAAGGAGAGCGAGCAGCAACAGGATTAGACCCAGTCCGGGAGGAGCGGCCCGAGCCAGTCAAAGAGGCGAGTGGAGAGGTAGGGGTGCCGGATCGGGTCGGGGCTGTCGGGCCTGGAGAGCGAGCAAGCCCGGGGCCTGAAACCCGAGAAACTCCGGGGTCGGAGAAACTCGGACAAACACCGGGCCGGGCCGGGACTGCACAGCCGAGCCGAGGGACTGGGACCAGGGCAGAAGCCCGGAGAGCGAGCAAGCCCGGGGCCTGAAACCCGAGAAACTCCGGGGTCGGAGAAACTCGGACAAACACCGGGCCGGGCGGGGACTGCACAGCCGAGCCGAGGGGCTGGGACCAGGGCAGAAGCCCGGAGAGAGAGCAAGCCCGGGGCCTGAAACCCGAGAAACTCCGGGGTCGGAGAAACTCGGACAAACACCGGGCCGGGCCGGGACTGCACAGCCGAGCCGAGGGGCTGGGACCAGAGCAGAAACAGCCTGAGACCGACGCGAGGAGAGAGAGGAAAACTCCGGGTCCGGAGGAAAAAAGCTTTACCTAGATCTACCTAAATTTAATTAACCTAGAAAAAGAACAACAAACTCGCGAGAAAAAAGGAATAGAAACCCGAGAGAAACGATAAACAACCCGAACCAGGAACCTGTGAGAGAGAGAGAGAGGAACTTTTAAGAGCAGCTATATCAAAGATGAACCCCTGAAAAACTCTCAATTTTGGACCTAAAAGTGGGATAAGGTGGAACACGACACAAAAAAGAGAAAAAAAGTTATCTACCTGAGACAAAACAAACGTCTACAATGAGCAGGGAAATGAAATATCCTGAGCAATGCACAAAAAATAAAGCAAAGGACATAACACTAAAAAGTAACCCAGAGGTCCTCTACGTTGACTATACCACACACAAAGGGATTAAGACGAAGAACAACCTCATATTCTACACCGACTCCGTTCCCTCATGGAAGGAGACTTTACAAAAATACTACGCATACGTCTCCAGCGAAGGTATTGGCAGTGGAGGCAGACTGAAAATATGTAAAGATGGAAATCTAGATAAAGATGACCCCCTGCTAACCATAAGCTACTACAACAAAAAAGGAAAGATCATGATACAGGGGAATGTAGAAAATCTGGACTCCTTCGAAAAGGAATTCCCCCAGTTGAAAACTAAGGCAGACACAAATAGGACCAATGGCCAGGAGGCAAAAGAGAGTCGAACAGAGGATGATGAGAGCCAAGCGGAGGAAGAAGAAGAGAGTCCAGCAGAGACACACACCTCCCTGACCATCTCCACCCCTCCCACACCTCTCAACGCAAACAAACTGCTGAAAGAGAGTCTGTCCAAACTAGAACTCGAATTCAACGAATACAGAGAAACACAGACCAAGAACTGGACGGAGGAACTCAAACAGCTGAAAACGGAAAACGAGTCCACCATCCACAAGCTGATAAAGACCGTAGAGGAACAATGAAATAAGATCAAAGAACCCCATACCCAGCTAAACAAAACGATGGAGGCCGCAGAAAGGCTCAGCAGGCAACACAAACCTCTTAAGGTCCAAAAAACTACACACACAAGGACACAGAACCCGTCGGATGCCACCCCACACGAGGACACACCGAAAGCCACAAACCCCGCTCCTGCCACACAGCTTATCCCAGAAACCCAGCCAACAACCAGCCCTCAGTCGAGTCCTGCCCAGACTACCGCTACCCAGTCCTCACACACAGGGACACAGAACCCGTCAGATGCCCCCCCACACGAGGACACACCGAAAGCCTCAAACCCTGCTCCTGCCACACAACATATCCCAGAAACCCAGCCAACAACCAGCCATCAGTCGAGTCCTGCCCAGACTACTGCTACCCAGTCTGAAAAACCAGCCCCTCAGGCGGTCCTGCTGATCGACTCCAACGGAAAGTTTCTGGACCCCCAGAGGCTGTTCCCAGGTCATCAAGTCCTGAAAAAATGGTGCAGCAACACAGACCATGCAATGAAGATCCTGAACAAAGAATCCCTGGGAAGCCCCAAATGGCTTGTGATCCACACAGGCACAAATGACCTACGCACCCTACAGGAAGGCACTGCTAGGGCGGTGAGCAGGATGGCGGAAAAGGCCAGCAAGGAATTCACCGAGGCGCGGATCGTGATCTCCACACTACTGCCCAGAAAGGACACCCCAGCCTATATAATCCACAACACCAACAGGGAGATCGACACGAGATGTTCTGTCTTCCCCAACGTCTACCTGGCCCATCATCCAAACATCAACACAAGGGACCTCTATGACGAAATACATCTACTCAAACAGCGGATGTGGGTCTTCGCAAGAAACCTCATAAACACTGCCAAAAGACGCAGCCCTCCCACCCCCTCTACCATTGGGAGCCGTAACCCAAACAGGACCACCAATGTCCCCCACCCCCCTTTACAAAACCAACAACAGAACCGTGCTTTTATACCTGACCCAAGACCCCCCTCTAGACCACAGACTGTAGACCAAGAACTGAGAAAGATCATGACGATGCTGAACAGCCTGATAGAAAGCCGGAGAAATTATTAATATTGTTATTTATCATTATCATTATTGTTATCTTATCAGTATTATTACTATTATTAGATAGATATATGTGCATGCCTCATGAAATTTATACTAAATCATCATTTAGCATTATAGAAAATAGTGTTTCCACACGCATCCCACAAAATAGGTCCATTTTATTTCGTTTTATTGAACTATATAAATGCGTTCTTTCCACATAAGCTGCTGGAATATCCAGGGCCTCCGCTCCTCAACTTTTGGGATGAAGAGTACAGACCCTGAATTCCTAAAAGCTATAAAAGACATTGATATAATTGTGTTAACAGAAACATGGTGCCAAAAGGACATGCCGACCCACTGTCCTCCAATGTACCATGAAATCATTGTGCCCTCAGTAAAGAACACTAAGACACGCAAGGGCAGAACCTCCGGGGGAATCCTGGTGTGGTATAAAGGAGAACTGAACAAACACATCTCACCGATAAAACAGGGAAAATCACACGTATGGCTAAAATTAGATAAAAATATAGGAATAGCAAAAAACGATGTTTACTTATGTGCGATCTACATACCTCCAATAGAATCGCCATATTTTGAAGAGGAGATATTTGACACTCTCCACATGGAAATCAGCCATTTCCAGGCCCAAGGAAAGGTGCTACTATGTGGGGACCTAAATGCAAGGACAGGATGTGAACCTGACTTCATAGACCAACAGGGCAACAACCATGTGTTTGGCCAGACACCTCTACAGGTCACACCAGCCATCGCAAACCGAAACAACCTCGATTGTGAAATAAATAAAAGCGGTAGGGAGGTAGTGCAAATCTGCCGAGCCTTAGGCCTGTACATAGTTAACGGTAGGTTCAGAGGGGACTCCTTAGGGAGACTCACATACTCCTCAACTCTTGGGTCTAGTGTGTTGGATTATACAATCACTGACCTGGACCCCTGCGATATCAACGCATTCACTGTCAGGCAGCAATCCCCCCTCTCAGACCATAACCAAATAAATGTGTACCTTAAACTTTCTGCCCAAACTACAGACACAAAAAAGGAACCCATTAAGCGACACAAAATAAACCAGACATACAGATGGGCCCCAGACAGTGGAGATAAATTCATCACAGCACTAAATTCACCTGATCTCACAAGTAAAATTTCAAAATTTAAAGAAAATCTATATGAGATCACCAGAGATGGTGTAAACATGGCCATAGAGGATATAAATATGATCTTCCATGAGGCAGCTGTAAAAGCCGACCTCGTGAAACAGAAGAGGAAGAGTCACAAAAGACAAAATAAAAATAAGAAATGGTTTGACCACGAATGCAAAAATGCCAGAAAAGACCTGAGAAAAATATCAAACCAAAAGCATCGGCAACCAAACAATCCGGACCTACGTACTAGATACAATGAAACCCTCAAAAGATATAAACACACCATTAGGAACAAAACACAAAACTATACCCACAAAATACTCGAAGAAATTGAAAACTCCACCAATCCAAAACAATTCTGGGAAATGTGGAATAACCTGAGTACAACACAATTGCAAGCATTACCAATCCAAGATGGCGACATCTGGAGAACACATTTTGAAAACCTCTACAAAGACATCCCAATAAACGAAACAAACCCAAGTCAACATCAGGTCACAGAAAAACTCCACACATTAGAAGCAACAATTAAAGACAACCAAAACCCTCTAGACTCCCCAATCACATGGAAAGAACTGGCCACAAAAACAAAATCTCTCCACCTAAAGAAAGCCTGTGGCCCAGACAACATTAAAAATGAAATGCTCAAGTTCAGCAATATGGAGATGCAGGGTGCGGTACTCAAATTATTCAACATCATATTACGTTCAGGCTGTTTTCCCGATATCTGGTGCCAAGGACTAATCTCCCCCATATATAAAAGCGGAAACAAATCAGACCCAAATAACTACCGCGGCATCTGTGTCAACAGTTGTCTAGGGAAGTTATTCTGCAGTATTCTAAATAGTAGATTACTTGATTTTCTTAACAAACATAATATCCTCAGAAAAAACCAAATAGGCTTTCTTCCAAAACACCGCACCGCCGACCATATCTATACCCTTCACACCCTCATTGAAAAACATATACACCAAACAAAAAATGGGAAAATATTCGCCTGTTTCATCGACTTCAAGAAAGCTTTTGACTCTATATGGCACGAAGGGCTCTATTATAAACTTCTTCAGTGTGGAATAGGGGGCAAAGTCTATGACCTTATTAAATCAATGTATCTGAAAAACAAATGCGGGGTCAAAATTGGAGACAAACGCACCGATTTCTTCACCCAGAGAAGAGGCGTCTGGCAGGGCTGCAATTTGAGCCCGACCCTGTTCAACATATACATAAATGAATTAGCAGACATGCTGGAGCAAAGCGAGTCACCAGGTCTCCGTCTCCTGGATGGAGAAGTGAAATCCCTGTTCTATGCGGACGACCTGGTTCTGCTGTCTCCCACAGAACAGGGATTACAGCAACAACTAGACCTACTCGACAAATACTGCCAAAATTGGGCTCTAACAGTAAATCTAAAGAAAACCAACATCATGATTTTTCAAAAAAGGCCCAGATGTCAGGAAAACAAATACCAGTTTACCCTCAGTGATACCACTATAGGACACACTATGAGCTACACCTACCTTGGTCTAACTATTACAGCATCAGGGAGCTTCAGCATAGCAGTGAATGCACTAAAAGAAAAAGCCCGAAGAGCCCTATATGCAATAAAAAGAAAATTCTACAACATCCAAATCCCAATCAAAATCTGGCTCAAAATATTTGACAGCATAATCCTGCCCATTGCACTGTACGGTAGTGAAGTATGGGGCCCGCTAAATCACCAAAGCTACACTAAATGGGAAAAACACACAATAGAAGCCCTACATGCAGAATTCTGCCGAAGCATCCTTCGCACGCAAAGAAAAACGCCAACAAATGCATGCAGAGCCGAACTAGGCAGATACCCACTGATAATAAACATCCAAAAACGAGCACTAAACTTCCTAAATCACCTCAAATCTAGCTCCCCAGACACCCTTCATTTCAAAGCCTTTCAGACCCAAGAGCTAAACCCAGAAAAGAGTCCCCTGAGTCAGCTGCTACTGAAACTAAGTACCCAGCCAGACCCTGACCAGCCCCAGACCAACACAGCCGTCCAAACACCAATCCGAGTGAACCAAATCATTAAAAAATGCAAAGAAACCTACCTGGAACATTGGAACAAAATAACCGAAAGCCAAAGCAGATTAGAATGTTACCGGGCCCTAAAAAGAGAATATAAACTGGCAGACTACCTCACGACCATCAGAGACACAAAACAGAGACAGACCCTCACCAGGTACAGACTAAGCGACCACCAACTGGAAATTGAAAAAGGCAGATACAAGAAATCCTGGCAGCCTAGAGAGAATAGAATATGCGATCAATGTCTGGCCGGCGAGGTGGAAACAGAGATGCATTTCCTCCTAAAATGCGAAAAATTCAACACATCAAGAAACATATTATTCAACAAGCTAAGCCAAACAACCCCAGATTTCAAGGAATTGGATGACCTGTCAAAATTGAGATTAGTCCTAGGAGAAGGAGACAGACCATACCTTGGGGCCAAATATGTAACAACATGTCACAACCTGAGGACTGTTTAAAATTAAGACTGTTTAAAATTAATATTGAATGTACCAAATGAAGTACAAAGACTGTTTAAAATTAATATTGTTTAAAAGTAATATTGTATGTACCCAACAAATGTCAAATCGATTGACACCTACAGAATGTTGGAAAACTGTGCCTTTTTGCTATGTAAGCTTTGGCAATATGGTTCTCTGTAAACTTTCATGCCAATAAAGCACTTGAATTGAATTGAATTGAATTGAATTGACTGCGAGATAGGAAGAGGGAAACAGACAGAAGGAGAGAGAGTGTGAGAGAGAGAGAGACATGGAGAGAGAGAGCAAGACTGAGAGATAGGGAGAGGGAAACAGACAGAAGGAGAGAGAGAGAGAGAGAGAGACATGGAGAGAGTGAGCAAGACTGAGAGATAGGGAGAGGGAAACAGACAGAAGGAGAGAGAGGGAGAGAGAGACATGGAGAGAGTGAGCAAGACTGAGAGATATGGAGAGGGAAACAGACAGAAGGCAAGAGAGAGAGAGACATGGAGAGAGTGAGCAAGACAGAGATAGGGAGAGGGAAACAGACAGAAGGAGAGAGAGAGAGAGAGACATGGAGAGAGTGAGCAAGACTGAGATATAGGGAGAGGTAAGCAGACAGAAGGAGAGAGAGAGAGAGAGAGACATGGAGAGAGTGAGCAAGACTGAGAGACAGGGAGAGGGAAAAACACAGAAGGAGAGAGAGAGAGAGAGACATGGAGAGAGTGAGCAAGACTGAGATATAGGGAGAGGTAAGCAGACAGAAGGAGAGAGAGAGAGAGAGAGAGAGACATGGAGAGAGTGAGCAAGACTGAGAGATAGGGAGAGGGAAACAGACAGAAGGAGAGAGAGAGAGAGAGAGAGAAATGGAGAGAGTGAGCAAGACTGAGAGATAGGGAGAGGGAAACAGAGAGAAGGCAAGAGAGAGAGAACATGGAGAGAGTGAGCAAGACTGAGAGATAGGGTGAGGGAAACAGAGAGAAGGAGCGAGAGAGAGAGAGAGAGACATGGAGAGAGTGAGCAAGACTGAGAGATAGGGAGAGGGAAACAGACAGATGGAGAGAGAGAGAGAGAGACATGGAGAGAGTGAGCAAGACTGAGAGACATGGAGAGGGAAACAGACAGATGGAGAGAGAGAGAGAGAGAGAGAGAGTGAGCAAGACTGAGAGATAGGGAGAGGGAAACAGAGAGAAGGAAAGAGAGAGAGGGAGAGTGAGACATGGAGAGAGTGATCAAGACTGAGAGATAGGGAGAGGGAAACAGAGAAGGAAAGAGAGAGAGAGAGAGAGAGAGAGACATGGAGAGAGTGAGCAAGACTGAGAGATATGGAGAGGGAAACATACAGATGGAGAGAGAGAGAGAGAGAGACATGGAGAGAGTGAGCAAGACTGAGTGATAGGTAGAGGGAAACAGACAGAAGGCAGAGAGAGTGAGAGAGAGAGAGTGAGAGACATGGAGAGAGTGAGCAAGACTGAGAGATAGGGAGAGGGAAACAGTCAGAAGGAGAGAGAGAGAGAGAGAGACATGGAGAGAGTGAGCAAGACTGAGAGATAGGGAGAGGGAAACAGACAAAAGGTAAGAGAGAGAGAGAGAGAGACAGAGACATGGATAGAGTGAGCAAGACTGAGAGATAGGGAGAGGGAAACAGACAGAAGGAGAGAGAGAGAGAGAGAGAGAGACATGGAGAGAGTGAGCAAATCTGAGAGATAGGGAGAGGGAAACAGACAGAAGGAGAGAGAGAGAGAGAGAGAGACATGGAGAGAGTGAGCAAGACTGAGAGATAGGGAGAGGGAAACAGACAGTTGGAGAGAGAGAGAGAGAGAGAGAGAGAGACATGGAGAGAGTGAGCAAGACTGAGAGATAGGGAGAGGTAAACAGACAGAAGGAGAGAGAGAGAGAGAGAGAGAGACATGGAGAGAGTGAGCAAGACTGAGAGATAGGGAGAGGGAAACAGACAGAAGGAGAGAGAGAGAGAGGGAGAGAGAGACATGGAGAGAGTGAGCAAGATTGATAGATAGGGAGTGGGAAACAGACAGAAGGAGAGAGAGAGAGAGAGAGACATGGAGAGAGTGAGCAAGACTGAGAGATAGGGAGAGGGAAACAGACAGAAGGAGAGAGAGAGAGAGAGAGAGAGACATGGAGAGCCCGACCCTGTTCAACATATACATAAATGAATTAGCAGACATGCTGGGGCAAAGTGAGTCACCAGGTCTCCGTCTCCTGGATGGAGAAGTGAAATCCCTGTTCTATGCGGACGACCTGGTTCTGCTTTCTCCCACAGAACAGGGATTACAGCAACAACTAGACCTACTCGACAAATACTGCCAAAATTGGGCTCTAACAGTAAATCTAAAGAAAACCAACATCATGATTTTTCAAAAAAGGCCCAGATGTCAGGAAAACAAATACCAGTTTACCCTCAGTGATACCACTATAGGACACACTATGAGCTACACCTACCTTGGTCGAACTATTACAGCATCAGGGAGCTTCAGCATTGCAGTGAATGCACTAAAAGAAAAAGCCCGAAGAGCCCTATATGCAATAAAAAGAAAATTCTACAACATCCAAATCCCAATCAAAATCTGGCTCAAAATATTTGACTGCATAATCCTGCCCATTGCACTGTACGGTAGTGAAGTATGGGGCCCGCTAAATCACCAAAGCTACACTAAATGGGAAAAACACACAATAGAAGCACTACATGCAGAATTCTGCCGAAGCATCCTTCGCACCCAAAGAAAAACGCCAACAAATGCATGCAGAGCCGAACTAGGCAGATACCCACTGATAATAAACATCCAAAAACGAGCACTGAACTTCCTAAATCACCTCAAATCTAGCTCCCCAGACACCCTTCATTTCAAAGCCTTTCAGACCCAAGAGCTAAACCCAGAAAAGAGTCCCCTGAGTCAGCTGCTACTGAAACTAAGTACTCAGCCGGACCCTGACCAGCCCCAGACCAACACAGCCGTCCAAACACCAATCCGAGTGAACCAAATCATTAAAAAATGCAAAGAAACCTACCTGGAACATTGGAACAAAATAACCGAAAGCCAAAGCAGATTAGAATGTTACCGGGCCCTAAAAAGAGAATATAAACTGGCAGACTACCTCACGACCATCAGAGACACAAAACAGAGACAGACCCTCACCAGGTACAGACTAAGTGACCACCAACTGGAAATTGAAAAAGGCAGATACAAGAAATCCTGGCAGCCTAGAGAGAATAGAATATGCGATCAATGTCTGGCCGGCGAGGTTGAAACAGAGATGCATTTCCTCCTAAAATGCGAAAAATTCAACACATCAAGAAACATATTATTCAACAAGCTAAGCCAAACAACCCCAGATTTCAAGGAATTGGATGACCTGTCAAAATTGAGATTAGTCCTAGGAGAAGGAGACAGACCATACCTTGGGGCCAAATATGTAACAACATGTCACAACCTGAGGACTGTTGAAAATTAAGACTGTTTAAAATTAATATTGAACGTACCAAATGAAGTACAAAGACTGTTTAAAATTAAAATTGTTTAAAAGTAATATTGTATGTACCCAACAAATGTCAAATCGATTGACACCTGCAGAATGTTGGAAAACTGTGCCTTTTTGCTATGTAAGCTTTGGCAATATGGTTCTCTGTAAACTTTCATGCCAATAAAGCATTTGAATTGGAATTGGAATTGGAATTGGAGAGAGTGAGCAAGACTGAGAGGTAGGGAGAGGGAAACAGACAGAAGGAGAGAGAGAGAGAGAGAGAGAGACATGGAGAGAGTGAGCAAGACTGAGAGATGGGGAGAGGGAAACAGACAGAAGGAGAGAGAGGGAGAGAGAGAGAGACATGGAGAGAGTGAGCAAGACTGAGAGATATGGAGAGAGAAACAGACAGAAGGCAAGAGAGAGAGAGACATGGAGAGAGTGAGCAAGACAGAGATAGGGAGAGGGAAACAGACAGAAGGAGAGAGAGAGAGAGAGAGAGATTCATGGAGAGAGTGAGCAAGACTGAGAGATAGGGAGAGGGAAAAACACAGAAGGAGAGAGAGAGAGAGAGAGACATGGAGAGAGTGAGCAAGACTGAGATATAGGGAGAGGTAAGCAGACAGAAGGAGAGAGAGAGAGAGAGAGAGACATGGAGAGATTGAGCAAGACTGAGAGATAGGGAGAGGGAAACAGACAGAAGGAGAGAGAGAGAGAGAGAGAAATGGAGAGAGTGAGCAAGACTGAGAGATAGGGAGAGGGAAACAGACAGAAGGCAAGAGAGAGAGACATGGAGAGAGCGAGCAAGACTGGGAGATAGGGAGAGGGAAACAGACAGATGGAGAGAGAGAGAGAGAGAGAGACATGGAGAGAGTGAGCAAGACTGAGAGATATGGAGAGGGAAACAGACAGATGGAGAGAGAGAGAGAGAGAGAGAGAGTGAGCAAGACTGAGAGATAGGGAGAGGGAAACAGAGAGAAGGAAAGAGAGAGAGGGAGAGAGAGACATGGAGAGAGTGATCAAGACTGAGAGATAGGGAGAGGGAAACAGAGAAGGAAAGAGAGAGAGAGAGAGAGACATGGAGAGAGTGAGCAAGACTGAGAGATATGGAGAGGGAAACAGACAGATGGAGAGAGAGAGAGAGAGAGACATGGAGAGATTGAGCAAGACTGAGAGATAGGTAGAGGGAAACAGACAGAAGGCAGAGAGAGAGAGAGGAGTCCCCAGACACCCTTCATTTCAAAGCCTTTCAGACCCAAGAGCTAAACCCAGAAAAGAGTCCCCTGAGTCAGCTGCTACTGAAACTAAGTACTCAGCCGGACCCTGACCAGCCCCAGACCAACACAGCCGTCCAAACACCAATCCGAGTGAACCAAATCATTAAACAATGCAAGGAAACCTACCTGGAACATTGGAACAAAATAACCGAAAACCAAAGCAGATTAGAATGTTACCGGGCCCTAAAAAGAGAATATAAACTGGCAGACTACCTCACGACCATCAGAGACACAAAACAGAGACAGACCCTCACCAGGTACAGACTAAGCGACCACCAACTGGAAATTGAAAAAGGCAGATACAAGAAATCCTGGCAGCCTAGAGAGAATAGAATATGCGATCAATGTCTGGCTGGCGAGGTTGAAACAGAAATGCATTTCCTCCTAAAATGCGAAAAATTCAACACATCAAGAAACATATTATTCAACAAGCTAAGCCAAACAACCCCAGATTTCAAGGAATTGGATGATCTGTCAAAATTGAGATTAGTCCTAGGAGAAGGAGACAGACCATACCTTGGGGCTAAATATGTAACAACATGTCACAACCTGAGGACTGCTTAAAAGTAAGACTGTTTAAAATTAATATTGAACGTACCAAATGAAGTAGAAAGACTGTTTAAAATTAATATTGTTTAAAAGTAATATTGTATATACCCAACAAATGTCAAATCGATTGACACCTACAGAATGTTGGAAAACTGTACCTTTTTGCTATGTAAGCTTTGGCAATATGGTTCTCTGTAAACTTTCATGCCAATAAAGCATTTGAACTGAACTGAACTGAACTGAACTGAGAGAGAGAGTGAGAGACATGGAGAGAGTGAGCAAGACTGAGAGATACGGAGAGGGAAAAATACAGAAGGTAAGAGAGAGAGAGAGAGAGACATGGAGAGAGTGAGCAAGACTGAGAGATAGGGAGAGGGAAACAGACAGAAGGTAAGAGAGAGAGAGAGAGAGACAGAGACATGGATAGAGTGAGCAAGACTGAGAGATAGGGAGAGGGAAACAGACAGAAGGAGAGAGAGAGAGAGAGAGAGAGACATGGAGAGAGTGAGCAAATCTGAGAGATAGGGAGAGGGAAACAGACAGAAGGAGAGAGAGAGAGAGAGAGAGATTCATGGAGAGAGTGAGCAAGACTGAGAGATAGGGAGAGGGAAAAACACAGAAGGAGAGAGAGAGAGAGAGACATGGAGAGAGTGAGCAAGACTGAGATATAGGGAGAGGTAAGCAGACAGAAGGAGAGAGAGAGAGAGAGAGAGACATGGAGAGAGTGAGCAAGACTGAGAGATAGGGAGAGGGAAACAGACAGAAGGAGAGAGAGAGAGAGAGAGAAATGGAGAGAGTGAGCAAGACTGAGAGATAGGGAGAGGGAAACAGACAGAAGGCAAGAGAGAGAGACATGGAGAGAGTGAGCAAGACTGAGAGATAGGGAGAGGGAAACAGACAGATGGAGAGAGAGAGAGAGAAAGAGACATGGAGAGAGTGAGCAAGACTGAGAGCTATGGAGAGGGAAACAGACAGATGGAGAGAGAGAGAGAGAGAGAGAGAGTGAGCAAGACTGAGAGATAGGGAGAGGGAAACAGAGAGAAGGAAAGAGAGAGAGGGAGAGAGAGACATGGAGAGAGTGATCAAGACTGAGAGATAGGGAGAGGGAAACAGAGAAGGAAAGAGAGAGAGAGAGAGAGAGAGAGACATGGAGAGAGTGAGCAAGACTGAGAGATATGGAGAGGGAAACAGACAGATGGAGAGAGAGAGAGAGAGAGAGACATGGAGAGATTGAGCAAGACTGAGAGATAGGTAGAGGGAAACAGACAGAAGGCAGAGAGAGAGAGAGAGAGAGAGTAAGAGACATGGAGAGAGTGAGCAAGACTGAGAGATAGGGAGAGGGAAACAGACAGAAGGAGAGAGAGAGAGAGAGAGACATGGAGAGAGTGAGCAAGACTGAGAGATAGGGAGAGGGAAACAGACAGAAGGTAAGAGAGAGAGAGACAGAGACAGAGACATGGATAGAGTGAGCAAGACTGAGAGATAGGGAGAGGGAAACAGACAGAAGGAGAGAGAGAGAGAGAGAGAGAGACATGGAGAGAGTGAGCAAATCTGAGAGATAGGGAGAGGGAAACAGACAGAAGGAGAGAGAGAGAGAGACATGGAGAGAGTGAGCAAGACTGAGAGATAGGGAGAGGGAAACAGACAGATGGAGAGAGAGAGATCTCACAAGTAAAATTTCAAAATTTAAAGAAAATCTATATGAGATCACCAGAGATGGTGTAAACACGGCCATAGAGGATATAAATATGATCTTCCATGAGGCAGCTGTAAAAGCCGACCTCGTGAAACAGAAGAGGAAGCATCACAAAAGACAAAATAAAAATATGAAATGGTTTGACCACGAATGCAAAAATGCCAGAAAAGACCTGAGAAAAATATCAAACCAAAAGCATCGGCAACCAAACAACCCGGACCTACGTACTAGATACAACGAAACCCTCAAAAGATATAAACACACCATTAGGAACAAAACACAAAACTATACCCACAAAATACTCGAAGAAATTGAAAACTCCACCAATCCAAAACAATTTTGGGAAATGTGGAATAACCTGAGTACAACACAATTGCAAGCATTACCAATCCAAGATGGCGACATCTGGAGAACACATTTTGAAAACCTCTACAAAGACATCCCAAAAAACAAAACAAACACAAGTCAACATCAGGTCACAGAAAAACTCCACACATTAGAAGCAACAATTAAAGACAACCAAAACCCTCTAGACTCCCCAATCACATGGAAAGAACTGGCCACAAAAACAAAATCTCTCCACCTAAAGAAAGCCTGTGGCCCAGACAACATCAAAAATGAAATGCTAAAGTTCAGCAATATGGAGATGCAGGGTGCGATACTCAAACTATTCAACATCATATTACGCTCAGGCTGTTTTCCCGATATCTGGTGCCAAGGACTAATCTCCCCCATATATAAAAGTGGAAACAAATCAGACCCAAATAACTACCGCGGCATCTGTGTCAACAGTTGTCTAGGGAAGTTATTCTGCAGTATTCTAAATAGTAGATTACTTGATTTTCTTAACAAACATAATATCCTCAGAAAAAACCAAATAGGCTTTCTTCCAAAACACCGCACCGCCGACCATATCTATACCCTTCACACCCTCATTGAAAAACATAAACACCAAACAAAAAATGGGAAAATATTCGCCTGTTTCATCGACTTCAAGAAAGCCTTTGACTCTATATGGCACGAAGGGCTCTATTATAAACTTCTTCAGTGTGGAATAGGGGGCAAAGTCTATGACCTTATTAAATCAATGTATCTGAAAAACAAATGCGGGGTCAAAATTGGAGACAAACGCACCGATTTCTTCACCCAGAGAAGAGGCGTCCGGCAGGGCTGCAATTTGAGCCCGACCCTGTTCAACATATACATAAATGAATTAGCAGACATGCTGGAGCAAAGCGAGTCACCAGGTCTCCGTCTCCTAGATGGAGAAGTGAAGTCCCTGTTCTATGCGGACGACCTGGTTCTGCTGTCTCCCACAGAACAGGGATTACAGCAACAACTAGACCTACTCGACAAATACTGCCAAAATTGGGCTCTAACAGTAAATCTAAAGAAAACCAACATCATGATTTTTCAGAAAAGACCCAGATGTCAGGAAAACAAATACCAGTTTACCCTCAGTGATACCACTATAGGACACACTATGAGCTACACCTACCTTGGTCTAACTATTACAGCATCAGGGAGCTTCAGCATAGCAGTGAATGCACTAAAAGAAAAAGCCCGAAGAGCCCTATATGCAATAAAAAGAAAATTCTACAACATCCAAATCCCAATCAAAATCTGGCTCAAAATTTTTGACAGCATAATCCTGCCCATTGCACTGTACGGTAGTGAAGTATGGGGCCCGCTAAATCACCAAAGCTACACTAAATGGGAAAAACACACAATAGAAGCCCTACATGCAGAATTCTGCCGAAGCATCCTTCGCACCCAAAGAAAAACGCCAACAAATGCATGCAGAGCCGAACTAGGCAGATACCCACTGATAATAAACATCCAAAAACGAGCACTAAACTTCCTAAATCACCTCAAATCTAGCTCCCCAGACACCCTTCATTTCAAAGCCTTTCAGACCCAAGAGCTAAACCCAGAAAAGAGTCCCCTGAGTCAGCTGCTACTGAAACTAAGTACTCAGCCGGACCCTGACCAGCCCCAGACCAACACAGCCGTCCAAACACCAATCCGAGTGAACCAAATCATTAAAAAATGCAAAGAAACCTACCTGGAACATTGGAACAAAATAACCGAAAGCCAAAGCAGATTAGAATGTTACCGGGCCCTAAAAAGAGAATATAAACTGGCAGACTACCTCACGACCATCAGAGACACAAAACAGAGACAGACCCTCACCAGGTACAGACTAAGCGACCACCAACTGGAAATTGAAAAAGGCAGATACAAGAAATCCTGGCAGCCTAGAGAGAATAGAATATGCGATCAATGTCTGGCTGGCGAGGTTGAAACAGAAATGCATTTCCTCCTAAAATGCGAAAAATTCAACACATCAAGAAACATATTATTCAACAAGCTAAGCCAAACAACCCCAGATTTCAAGGAATTGGATGATCTGTCAAAATTGAGATTAGTCCTAGGAGAAGGAGACAGACCATACCTTGGGGCTAAATATGTAACAACATGTCACAACCTGAGGACTGTTTAAAAGTAAGACTGTTTAAAATTAATATTGAACGTACCAAATGAAGTAGAAAGACTGTTTAAAATTAATATTGTTTAAAAGTAATATTGTATATACCCAACAAATGTCAAATCGATTGACACCTACAGAATGTTGGAAAACTGTACCTTTTTGCAATGTAAGCTTTGGCAATATGGTTCTCTGTAAACTTTCATGCCAATAAAGCATTTGAACTGAACTGAACTGAACTGAGAGAGAGAGAGAGAGACATGGAGAGAGTGAGCAAGACTGAGAGATAGGGAGAGGTAAACAGACAGAAGGAGAGAGAGAGAGAGAGAGAGAGACATGGAGAGAGTGAGCAAGACTGAGAGATAGGGAGAGGGAAACAGACAGAAGGAGAGAGAGAGAGAGAGGGAGAGAGAGACATGGAGACAGTGAGCAAGACTGATAGATAGGGAGTGGGAAACAGACAGAAGGAGAGAGAGAGAGAGAGAGAGACATGGAGAGAGTGAGCAAGACTGAGAGATAGGGAGAGGGAAACAGACAGAAGGAGAGAGAGAGAGAGAGAGAGACATGGAGAGCCCGACCCTGTTCAACATATACATAAATGAATTAGCAGACATGCTGGAGCAAAGCGAGTCACCAGGTCTCCGTCTCCTGGATGGAGAAGTGAAATCCCTGTTCTATGCGGACGACCTGGTTCTGCTTTCTCCCACAGAACAGGGATTACAGCAACAACTAGACCTACTCGACAAATACTGCCAAAATTGGGCTCTAACAGTAAATCTAAAGAAAACCAACATCATGATTTTTCAAAAAAGGCCCAGATGTCAGGAAAACAAATACCAGTTTACCCTCAGTGATACCACTATAGGACACACTATGAGCTACACCTACCTTGGTCTAACTATTACAGCATCAGGGAGCTTCAGCATAGCAGTGAATGCACTAAAAGAAAAAGCCCGAAGAGCCCTATATGCAATAAAAAGAAAATTCTACAACATCCAAATCCCAATCAAAATCTGGCTCAAAATATTTGACAGCATAATCCTGCCCATTGCACTGTACGGTAGTGAAGTATGGGGCCCGCTAAATCACCAAAGCTACACTAAATGGGAAAAACACACAATAGAAGCACTACATGCAGAATTCTGCCGAAGCATCCTTCGCACCCAAAGAAAAACGCCAACAAATGCATGCAGAGCCGAACTAGGCAGATACCCACTGAAAATAAACATCCAAAAACGAGCACTAAACTTCCTAAATCACCTCAAATCTAGCTCCCCAGACACCCTTCATTTCAAAGCCTTTCAGACCCAAGAGCTAAACCCAGAAAAGAGTCCCCTGAGTCAGCTGCTCCTGAAACTAAGTACTCAGCCGGACCCTGACCAGCCCCAGACCAACACAGCCGTCCAAACACCAATCCGAGTGAACCAAATCATTAAAAAATGCAAAGAAACCTACCTGGAACATTGGAACAAAATAACCGAAAGCCAAAGCAGATTAGAATGTTACCGGGCCCTAAAAAGAGAATATAAACTGGCAGACTACCTCACGACCATCAGAGACACAAAACAGAGACAGACCCTCACCAGGTACAGACTAAGCGACCACCAACTGGAAATTGAAAAAGGCAGATACAAGAAATCCTGGCAGCCTAGAGAGAATAGAATATGCGATCAATGTCTGGCCGGCGAGGTTGAAACAGAGATGCATTTCCTCCTAAAATGCGAAAAATTCAACACATCAAGAAACATATTATTCAACAAGCTAAGCCAAACAACCCCAGATTTCAAAGAATTGGATGACCTGTCAAAATTGAGATTAGTCCTAGGAGAAGGAGAAAGACCATACCTTGGGGCCAAATATATAACAACATGTCACAACCTGAGGACTGTTTAAAATTAAGACTGTTTAAAATTAATATTGAACGTACCAAATGAAGTACAAAGACTGTTTAAAATTAATATTGTTTAAAAGTAATATTGTATGTACCCAACAAATGTCAAATCGATTGACACCTACAGAATTTTGAAAAACTGTACCTTTTTGCAATGTAAGCTTTGGCAATATGGTTCTCTGTAAACTTTCATGCCAATAAAGCATTTGAATTGGAATTGGAATTGGAATTGGAGAGAGTGAGCAAGACTGAGAGGTAGGGAGAGGGAAACAGACAGAAGGAGAGAGAGAGAGAGAGAGAGACATGGAGAGAGTGAGCAAGACTGAGAGATGGGGAGAGGGAAACAAACAGAAGGAGAGAGAGAGAGAGAGAGACACGGAGAGAGTGAGCAAGACTGAGAGATAGGGAGAGGGAAACAGAGAGAAGGAGAGAGAGAGAGCGAGAGAGAGAGAGACATGGAGAGAGTGAGCAAGACTGAGAGATAGGAAGAGGTAAACAGACAGAAGGTAAGAGAGAGAGAGAGAGACATGGAGAGAGTGAGCAAGACTGAGAGATTGGGAGAGGGAAACTGACAGAAGGAGAGAGAGAGAGAGGGAGAGACATGGAGAGAGTGAGCAAGACTGAGAAATAGGGAGAGGGAAACAGACAGAAGGTAAGGGAAAGAGAGAGATACATGGAGAGAGTGAGCAAGACTGAGAGATAGGGAGAGGGAAACAGACAGAAGGAGAGAGAGAGAGAGGGAGAGACATGGAGAGAGTGAGCAAGACTGAGAAACAGGGAGAGGGAAACAGAAAGAAGGAGAGAGAGAGAGAGAGAGAGACTTGGAGAGAGTGAGCAAGACTGAGAGCTATGGAGAGGGGAACAGACAGAAGGAGAGAGAGAGAGCGAGAGAGAGACATGGAGAGAGTGAGCAAGACTGAGAGATAGGGAGAGGGAAACAGACAGAAGGTGAGAGAGAGAGAGAGAGACATGGAGAGAGTGAGCAAGACTGAGAGATAGGGAGAGGGAAACAGACAGAAGGAGAGAGAGACAGAGACATGGAGAGAGTGAGCAAGAGTGAGAGATAGGGAGAGGGAAACAGACAGAAGGAGAGTGAGAGAGAGAGACATGGAGAGAGTGAGCAAGACTGAGAGATAGGGAGAGGGAAACAGACAGAAGTAGAGAGATAGAGAGAGAGAGAGAGACATGGAGAGAGTGATCAAGAGTGAGAGATAGGTAGAGGGAAACAGACAGAAGGCAGAGAGAGAGAGAGAGAGACATGGAGAGAGTGAGCAAGACTGAGAGATAGGGAGAGTAAAACAGACAGAAGGAGAGAGAGAGAGAGAGACATGGAGAGAGTGAGCAAGACTGAGAGATAGGGAGAGGGAAACAGACAGAAGGTAAGAGAGAGAGAGAGAGAGAGAGAGAGAGAGACATGGAGAGAGTGAGCAAGACTGAGAGATAGGGAGAGGGAAACAGACAGATGGAGAGAGAGAGAGAGAGAGAGAGAGAGACATGTAGAGAGTGAGCAAGACTGAGCGACAGGGAGAGGGATAGAGACAGAAGGAGAGAGAGAGAGAGAGAGAGACATGGAGAGAGTGAGCAAGACTGAGATATAGGGAGAGGGAAACAGACAGAAGGAGAGAGAGAGAGAGAGAGACATGGAGAGAGTGAGCAAGACTGAGAGATAGGGAGAGGGAAACAGAGAGAAGGAGAGCGAGAGATAGAGAGACATGGAGAGAGTGAGCAAGACTGAGAGATAGGGAGAGGGAAACAGACAGAAGGAGAGAGAGAGAGAGAGAGAGAGAGACATGGATAGAGTGAGCAAGGCTGAGAGATAGTGAGAGGGAAACAGACAGAACGTGAGAGAGAGAGAGAGAGAGACATGGAGGGAGTGAGCAAGACTGAGAGATAGGGAAAGGGAAACAGACATAAGGAGAGAGAGAGAGACATGGAGAGAGTGAGCAAGACTGAGAGATAGGGAGAGGGAAACAACAGGAGAGAGAGAGAGAGAGAGAGAGAGAGAGTGAGCAAGACTGAGAGATAGGGAGAGGGAAACAGAGAGAAGGATAGAGAGAGAGAGAGAGAGAGAGAGAGACATGGAGAGAGTGAGCAAGACTGAGAGATAGGGAGAGGGAAACAGAGAAGGAAAGAGAGAGAGAGAGAGAGAGAGAGAGAGAGACATGGAGAGAGTGAGCAAGACTGAGAGATATGGAGAGGGAAACAGACAGATGGAGAGAGAGAGAGAGAGAGAGACATGGAGAGAGTGAGCAAGACTGAGAGATAGGTAGAGGGAAACAGACAGAAGGCAGAGAGAGAGAGAGAGAGAGAGTGAGAGACATGGAGAGAGTGAGCAAGACTGAGAGATAGGGAGAGGGAAACAGACAGAAGGGGAGAGAGAGAGAGAGAGACATGGAGAGAGTGAGCAAGACTGAGAGATAGGGAGAGAGAGAGAGAGAGACAGAGACATGGATAGAGTGAGCAACACTGAGAGATAGGGAGATGGAAACAGACAGAAGGAGAGAGAGAGAGAGAGAGAGAGACATGGAGAGAGTGAGCAAGACTAAGAGATAGGGAGAGGGAAACAGACAGAAGGAGAGAGAGAGACATGGAGAGAGTGAGCAAGACTGAGAGATAGGGAGAGGGAAACAGACAGATGGCGAGAGAGAGAGAGAGAGAGACATGGAGAGAGTGAGCAAATCTGAGAGATAGGGAGAGGGAAACAGACAGAAGGAGAGAGAGAGAGAGAGAGAGACATAGAGAGAGTGAGCAAGACTGAGAGATAGGGAGAGGGAAACAAACAGAAGGAGAGAGAGAGAGAGAGAGAGACATGGAGAGAGTGAGCAAATCTGAGAGATAGGGAGAGGGAAACAGACAGAAGGAGAGAGAGAGAGAGAGAGAGACATGGAGAGAGTGAGCAAGACTGAGAGATAGGGAGAGGGAAACAAACAGAAGGAGAGAGAGAGAGAGAGAGAGAGACACGGAGAGAGTGAGCAAGACTGAGAGATAGGTAATAACAACAGAAAATGCTGGAAAAACTCAGCAGGTCAGGCAACATCCGTGGAGAGAAATTTGAGTCGACGTTTCGGGTTTGACCCTTGAAGAAGGGTCAAATCCGAAACGTCAACTCAAATTTCTCTCCACGGATGTTGCCTGACCTGCTGAGTTTTTCCAGCATTTTCTGTTGTTATTTCGGATTTCCAACATCTGCAGTATTTTGCTATCACACTGAGAGATAGGTGTTGTGTATGTAATATGTGTGCTACTTTGAACCTATGGACAGGACTGCACTACTTGTTGGGCGTAGTGATACGCAGTACCACTCCTGGCCATAGGGGTATAAATAGTACTGTGGGTACTGATCCCCCTCAGTTCCCGCCTGTGGGCATGAAGTAAAGACCTATGTGCAGTCCCTACCTCCAACCAGTAAAGGCCTGTTTGAGTTATACGTTTAAGTCTTTGTGTTAATTGTTCAATACAATACACATACTTAACACTGGCGACGAGTCAGGCTCTTACCCTGCGGCAGTTATTCCAGGCGGCTTCGTCCAAAGACAGGACGTTGAAGAGAGGTTTCAATCCTCAACACCCCACTCAAAACTGAAGGGCAGCAGAAATCCTGACATCTTCCAGCGACTGGAAGTGACAGGCATTAGGACCCTGAAGCCTCCATCAGCTTGTGAACCGGAGTAAAGACAGGACTGGGGAAGTGAGAGAGGTAGGGCGATAGCGATCGGCAGATAAGGGCCGGGCCGCTTTGAAGTGAGGGGCGCAGCCGGGCCAGCGATCGGGACCAAAGATAAGAGCCGCACTCGGACTGAAAGGCGCGGCGGCTGCAGAAGCTCAAGGTGCGAGAGTCGCGGTGCACAGCGCGGGCTATCGATCGCGGCGAAGATAAGGGCCGCACTCGAGGGCTGAAGGGAGACGGCGTCGGGGGACGGGTGAAGACCGCCAAGCGCGGGAAAACCGCCATTTTGTGGGCGGAGGACGACGGCAAGAGCGGGAAGCCGCCATCTTTGATAACAAGTAAAGAAAATAAAATCTGAGAAATTGCAAATCTACAATGCCTAAACACGGGAATATTAGCACCTTTGATAGTGACCTCGAAGATTGGGCCATATATGTTGAAAGAGTAAAAAATTATTGTAAGGCCAATAAAATTCGTGACCAAGATAAAGCTCTAACATTATTAAATTTAATGGGTGCGAAGACGTACGGGCAATTGAAACACCTGTTATCACCAGATGAACCGGCGGATAAGACGTTCGATGAGATTGTTACTGTCCTGAAAGATCATCTAAACCCCACGCCGCTGATGCTAGCGGAACGATTTAAATTTTACGACAGAAGGCAGCTACAGCATGAAAGCAATGCTGAATATTTGCTGGAATTGCGTAAATTAGCGAAATATTGCCAGTTTGGAACGGGATTGACAGATGCACTACGAGACAAATTTGTGTGTGGTTTATTTAAACAGGATACACAAAAGCGACTGCTCGAGGAGAATGAGCTGACGCTTGAGAAGGCGGTCACTATGGCAGCAGCACACGAAGCCGCAGCGAGAGGCACGGCAGTAATGCAGCTACGGTCACCGGAGCTCAGTGCACACAAATTGGGTGTGAGTTCTGGCAAATGTTATCGTTGTGGAAAGACAACGCATGATCAGAACCAGTGTTGGTTTAAAAACCAAGAATGTAGAACTTGTGGTAGGCTTGGACATATAGCTAGAGTATGCAGGTCAGGGAAGAAGACCAGCAACAAGAAGTCACCGCAAGGAAAATACGCAAAGGTACACAAGGTGACCGAACAGGAGTCCGATTCAGACGCTAGCAGTAATGAACTGGCTAGCTTAAGCTGTAATGAACTGGCTAGCTTAAGAGTACTCAACGCTGGTAAGGGTGCAGACCTCCAGACAATTTGGGTCACTCTTCAGATAGAAGGAGTCCAAGTAAAACTGGAATTGGACACTGGATCGGCATTGACGATCATAAATAAGAAAGATTACGGAAAGTTATTCCAACATATTCCCCTACAGGATACGGGGATTATATTGAAAACATACACGGGGCAAAGAGTGTACCCCATCGGGAAAATAGAGGTTGCAGTGGCCCACAAGGGCGAAGACAGTCAAATAATGGACTTATATGTGATATCTGAAGGAGGTCCTCCACTACTAGGACGGGAGTGGATTAGGAAAATGAATATGGACTGGCATTTCCTACAAACAATAACGAGTGAGAACTCGGTGAAGATAGTCGGCCCAGACTCTGGAATGGATGATGGTAAGCCCAACTCAGGTGCAAAAGACAAAGTTTCAGCACAGAATTCCACTGAGCAACAACAACATAGTTTAACTGTGGATTCTGAGTCTGGCAAGTCTACTGATGTGCCCATTTCTGAGGGACACCGGGCTCGAACTCAACTCCATTTCAAACTACAACAGCAATTAGAACAAATGCTTCGCCGTTTTGAGCAAGAGTTGAATGCAACGAAAGAGTTCTTTGATATAGAGTTGGAGAATCTGGAAAGACAACAGAAGCAGCTGATGGAGAAAATGGAGCAGGAGCACACAAAACGTCTGATGTCAGAGGAGTTAACGGTCAGCCAACTCCTGCATATGCTGAAGGACAGGACTCTGAAATGGGAAAAACTTGAACATGAACTTCAATATTCAAACGAAAGGGGTTCGGAGCTCTCAAAGGTTATTGGAAGAGCTGAGGTGGCAACACAGACTGAGATGACTGCAACAGAGCAGCCCTTGGATGCCAAAAGTACGCTGACTCACGTCAACGTAGAACAACAGACCGCTGAAACAGCTGCTCCGGTAGAGGGATTGCATAGTCCGATCAATCAATCTCCAAAGGAAGTTGAAGTATTAAAATCACAAATGAGGTCACTAGTAAACGACTTGCTGAAAGCCCAGAAAAAGCTGGATGCAGAGGTACACATGAAGAAGTCTCTTCAGGAAAGATGTCTGGATTTGGAACAAGAGCTGGCTAACGTCCAGCTAGGTATGGAGGAAATAGACGACCCTCTCACTGGTCTAGCTCAGGACGACACCGAATATTACGATGTCCTGTCCTGCCCAGCTTGTAACTTCGACTCCCAAAGTGCAGAAATCATGGAGGAGCACCAAAAGTCTACGGAACATCGGGAGAAGCTGGCTCTACGACGGAAACAGGAGGAAGAGAAGGAGGAACTGCGCATGCAGCTGGCAGCTGTGGCAGCTGACAATGGAGCCCAGAGAGTCTCCAAGAAGCAGAAAAGGAAAAGTAAAAACAGAAGATGACCCATCTGAACCATTATCACCTCTACCAGATCACACACGTGGTCCCTCCGAACGGAGCCAATTCAGTTCGGAAGTTCAAACTGTTAAATCCATGGAAGGACTATTGAATGAGTCACTCTAGCAACGTGAACCGACTACACCACAGAGATTGAATCTGTGAAATGTTTTCCGCAGAGACTGAATCTGTGATCTGTTTTTGACATGAAGTTATCTATGTATCTATGTTATTCTGTTATGTAAACCTGAAGTTATATATGTATATATGTTATTACGTTATGTTAAATGGGGAGATGACTGTAAAGCTAGGAAGGGAGGAATGTTGTGTATGTAATATGTGTGCTACTTTGAACCTATGGACAGGACTGCACTACTTGTTGGGCGTAGTGATACGCAGTACCACTCCTGGCCATAGGGGTATAAATAGTACTGTGGGTACTGATCCCCCTCAGTTCCCGCCTGTGGGCATGAAGTAAAGACCTATGTGCAGTCCCTACCTCCAACCAGTAAAGGCCTGTTTGAGTTATACGTTTAAGTCTTTGTGTTAATTGTTCAATACAATACACATACTTAACAATAGGGAGAGGGAAACAGAGAGAAGGAGAGAGAGAGAGCGAGAGGGAGAGAGACATGGAGAGATTGAGCAAGACTGAGAGATAGGGAGAGGGAAACAGACAGAAGGAGAGAGAGAGAGGGAGCGACATGGAGAGAGTGAGCAAGACTGAGAGGTAGGTAGAGGGAAACAGACAGAAGGAGAGAGAGAGAGAGAGAGAGAGAGACACGGAGAGAGTGAGCAGCCATCGCAAACCGGAACAACCTCGATTGTGAAATAAATAAAAGCGGTAGGGAGGTAGTGCAACTCTGCCGAGCCTTAGGCCTGTACATAGTTAACGGTAGGTTCAGAGGGGACTCCTTAGGGAGACTCACATATTCCTCAACTCTTGGGTCTAGTGTGGTGGATTATACAATCACTGACCTGGACCCCTGCGATATCAACGCATTCACTGTCAGGCAGCAATCCCCCCTCTCAGACCATAACCAAATAAGTGTGTACCTTAAACTTTTTGCCCAAACTACAGACACAAAAAAGGAACCCAGTAAGCTACATAAAATAAACCAGACATACAGATGGGCCCCAGACAGTGGAGATAAATTCATCACAGCACTAAATTCACCTGATCTCACAAGAAAAATTTCAAAATTGAAAGAAAATCTATATGAGATCACCAGAGATGGTGTAAACATGGCCATAGAGGATTTCAATATGATCTTCCATGAGGCAGCTGTAAAAGCCGACCTCGTGAAACAGAAGAGGAAGCGTCACAAAAGACAAAATAAAAATAAGAAATGGTTTGACCAAGAATGCAAAAATGCCAGAAAAGACCTGAGAAAAATATCAAACCAAAAGCATCGGCAACCAAACAATCCGGACCTACGTACTAGATACAATGAAATCCTCAAAAGATATAAACACACCATTAGGAACAAAACACAAAGCTATACCCACAAAATACTCGAAGAAATTGAAAACTCCACCAATCCAAAACAATTCTGGGAAATGTGGAATAACCTGAGTACAACACAATTGCAAGCATTACCAATCCAAGATGGCGACATCTGGAGAACACATTTTGAAAACCTCTACAAAGACATCCCAATAAACGAAACAAACCCAAGTCAACATCAGGTCACAGAAAAACTCCACACATTAGAAGCAACAATTAAAGACAAGCAAACCCCTCTAGACTCCCCAATCACATGGAAAGAACTGGCCACAAAAACAAAATCTCTCCACCTAAAGAAAGCCTGTGGCCCAGACAACATCAAAAATGAAATGCTCAAGTTCAGCAATATGGAGATGCAGGGTGCGGTACTCAAATTATTCAACATCATATTACGTTCAGGCTGTTTTCCCGATATCTGGTGCCAAGGACTATCTCCCCCATATATAAAAGTGGAAACAAATCAGACCCAAATAACTACCACGGCATCTGTGTCAACAGTTGTCTAGGGAAGTTATTCTGCAGTATTCTAAATAGTAGATTATTGATTTTCTTAACAAACATAATATCCTCAGAAAAAACCAAATAGGCTTTCTTCCAAAACACCGCACCGCCGACCATATCTATACCCTTCACACCCTCATTGAAAAACATATACACCAAACAAAAAATGGGAAAATATTCGCCTGTTTCATCGACTTCAAGAAAGCCTTTGACTCTATATGGCACGAATGGCTCTATTATAAACTTCTTCAGTGTGGAATAGGGGGCAAAATCTATGACCTTATTAAATCAATGTATCTGAAAAACAAATGCGGGGTCAAAATTGGAGAAAAACGCACCGATTTCTTCACCCAGAGAAGAGGCGTCCGGCAGGGCTGCAATTTGAGCCCGACCCTGTTCAACATATACATAAATGAATTAGCAGACATGCTGGAGCAAAGCGAGTCACCAGGTCTCCGTCTCCTGGATGGAGAAGTGAAATCCCTGTTCTATGCGGACGACCTGGTTCTGCTGTCTCCCACAGAACAGGGATTACAGCAACAACTAGACCTACTCGACAAATACTGCCAAAATTGGGCTCTAACAGTAAATTTAAAGAAAACCAACATCATGATTTTTCAAAAAAGGCCCAGATGTCAGGAAAACAAATACCAGTTTACCCTCAGTGATACCACTATAGGACACACTATGAGCTACACCTACATTGGTCTAACTATTACAGCATCAGGGAGCTTCAGCATAGCAGTGAATGCACTAAAAGAAAAAGCCCAAAGAGCCCTATATGCAATAAAAAGAAAATTCGACAACATCCAAATCCCAATCAAAATCTGGCTAAAAATATTTGACAGCATAATCCTGTCCATTGCACTGTACGGTAGTGAAGTATGGGGCGCGCTAAATCACCAAAGCTACACTAAATGGGGAAAACACACAATAGAAGCCCTACATGCAGAATTCTGCCGAAGCATCCTTCGCACCCAAAGAAAAACGCCAACAAATGCATGCAGAGCCGAACTAGGCAGATACCCACTGATAATAAACATCCAAAAACGAGCACTAAACTTCCTAAATCACCTCAAATCTAGCTCCCCAGACACCCTTCATTTCAAAGCCTTTCAGACCCAAGAGCTAAACCCAGAAAAGAGTCCCCTGAGTCAGCTTCTACTGAAAATAAGTACTCAGCCGGACCCTGACCAGCCCCAGACCAACACAGCCGTCCAAACACCAATCCGAGTGAACCAAATCATTAAACAATACAAAGAAACCTACCTGGAACATTGGAACAAAATAACCGAAAGCCAAAGCAGATTAGAATGTTACCGGGCCCTCAAAAGAGAATATAAACTGGCAGACTACCTCACGACCATCAGAGACACAAAACAGAGACAGACCCTCACCAGGTACAGACTAAGCGACCACCAACTGGAAATTGAAAAAGGCAGATACAAGAAGTCCTGGCAGCCTAGAGCGAATAGAATATGCGATCAATGTCTGGCCGGCGAGGTTGAAACAGAAATGCATTTCCTCCTAAAATGCGAAAAATTCAACACATTAAGAAACATTTTATTCAACAAGCTAAGCCAAACAACCCCAGATTTCAAGGAATTGGATGACCTGTCAAAATTGAGATTAGTCCTGGGAGAAGGAGACAGACCATACCTTGGGGCAAAATATGTAACAACATGTCACAACCTGAGGGCTGTTTAAAATTAAGACTGTTTAATATTAATATTGAACGTACCAAATGAAGTACAAAGACTGTTTAAAATTAATATGGTTTAAAAGTAATATTGTATGTACCCAACAAATGTCAAATCGATTGACACCAACAGAATGTTGTAAAACTGTACCTTTTTGCTATGTAAGCTTTGGCAATATGGTTCTCTGTAAACTTTCATGCCAATAAAGCATTTGAATTGGAATTGGAATTGGAATTGGAGAGAGTGAGTAAAACTGAGAGGTAGGGAGAGGGAAACAGACAGAAGGAGAGAGAGAGAGAGAGAGAGACATGGAGAGAGTGAGCAAGACTGAGAGATGGGGAGAGGGAAACAAACAGAAGGAGAGAGAGAGAGAGAGAGAGAGACATGGAGAGAGTGAGCAAGACTGAGAGATCGGCAGAGGGGAACAGACAGAAGGAGAGAGAGAGAGAGAGAGAGAGACATGGAGAGAGTGAGTAAGACAGAGAGATAGGGAGAGGGAAACAGAGAGAAGGAGAGAGAGAGAGAGACATGGAGAGAGTGAGCAAGACTGAGAGATAGGGAGAGGGAAACAGACAGAAGGAGAGAGAGAGAGAGAGAGAGACATGGAGAGAGTGAGCAAGACTGAGAGACATGGAGAGGGAAACAGACAGAAGGAGAGAGAGAGAGAGAGAGACATGGAGAGAGTGAGCAAGACTGAGAGATAGGGAGAGGGAAACAGAGAGAAGGAGAGAGAGAGAGAGAGAGAGAGAGACATGGAGAGAGTGAGCAAGACTGAGAGATAGGGAGAGGGAAACAGACAGAAGGAGAGAGAGAGAGAGACATGGAGAGAGTGAGCAAGACTGAGAGATAGGGAGAGGGAAACAGACAGAAGGTGAGAGAGAGAGAGAGAGACATGGAGAGAATGAGCAAGACTGAGAGATAGGGAGAGGGAAACAGGCAGAAGGAGAGAGAGAGAGAGAGAGAGAGACATGGAGAGAGTGAGCAAGACTGAGAGATAGGGAGAGGGAAGCAACAGAAGGAGAGAGAGAGAGAGAGAGTGAGCAAGACTGAGAGGTAGGGAAAGGGAAACAGAGAGAAGGAAAGAGAGAGAGCGAGAGAGAGAGACATGGAGAGAGTGAGCAAGACTGAGAGATAGGGAGAGGGAAACAGAGAGAAGGAAAGAGAGAGAGAGAGACATGGAGAGAGTGAGCAAACTGAGAGATATGGAGAGGGAAACAGACAGATGGAGAGAGAGAGAGAGAGAGAGACATGGAGAGAGTGAGCAAGACTGAGAGATAGGTAGAGGGAAACAGACAGAAGGCAGAGAGAGAGAGAGAGAGAGACATGGAGAGAGTGAGCAAGACTGAGAGATAGGGAGAGGGAAACAGACAGAAGGAGAGAGAGAGAGAGAGGCATGGAGAGAGTGACCAAGACTGAGAGATAGGGAGAGGGAAACAGACAGAAGGAGAGAGAGAGAGAGAGAGAGAGACATGGAGATAGTGAGCAAGACTGAGAGATAGGGAGAGGGAAACAGACAGAAGGAGAGAGAGAGAGAGAGAGACATGGAGAGAGTGAGCAAGACTGAGAGATAGGGAGAGGGAAACAGACAGAAGGAGAGAGACAGAGCGAGAGAGAGACATGGAGAGAGTGAGCAAGACTGAGAGATAGGGAGAGGGAAACAAAATACTCGAAGAAATTGAAAACTCCACCAATCCAAAACAATTCTGGGAAATGTGGAATAACCTGAGTACAACACAATTGCAAGCATTACCAATCCAAGATGGCGACATCTGGAGAACACATTTTGAAAACCTCTACAAAGACATCCCAATAAACGAAACAAACCCAAGTCAACATCAGGTCACAGAAAAACTCCACTCATTAGAAGCAACAATTAAAGACAACCAAAACCCTCTAGACTCCCCAATCACATGGGAAGAACTGGCCACAAAAACAAAATCTCTCCACCTAAAGAAAGCCTGTGGCCCAGACAACATCAAAAATGAAATGCTCAAGTTCAGCAATATGGAGATGCAGGGTGCGGTACTCAAATTATTCAACATCATATTACGTTCAGGCTGTTTTCCCGATATCTGGTGCCAAGGACTAATCTCCCCCATATATAAAAGTGGAAACAAATCACACCCAAATAACTACCGCAGCATCTGTGTCAACAGTTGTCTAGGGAAGTTATTCTGCAGTATTCTAAATAGTAGATTACTTGATTTTCTTAACAAACATAATATCCTCAGAAAAAACCAAATAGGCTTTCTTCCAAAACACCGCACCGCCGACCATATCTATACCCTTCACACCCTCATTGAAAAACATATACACCAAACAAAAAATGGGAAAATATTCGCCTGTTTCATCGACTTCAAGAAAGCCTTTGACTTTTTTGTGGCACGAAGGCCTCTCTTATAAACTTCTTCATTGTGGAATAGGGGGCAAAGTCTATGACCTTATTAAATCAATGTATCTGAAAAACAAATGCGGGGTCAAAATTGGAGACAAACGCACCGATTTCTTCACCCAGAGAAGAGGCGTCTGGCAGGGCTGCAATTTGAGCCCGACCCTGTTCAACATATACATAAATGAATTAGCAGACATGCTGGAGCAAAGCGAGTCACCAGGTCTCCGTCTCCTGGACGGAGAAGTGAAATCCCTGTTCTATGCGGACGACCTGGTTCTGCTGTCTCCCACAGAACAGGGATTACAGCAACAACTAGACCTACTCGACAAATACTGCCAAAATTGGGCTCTAACAGTAAATCTAAAGAAAACCAACATCATGATTTTTCAAAAAACGCCCAGATGTCAGGAAAACAAATACCAGTTTACCCTCAGTGATACCACTATAGGACACACTATGAGCTACACCTACCTTGGTCTAACTATTACAGCATCAGGGAGCTTCAGCATAGCAGTAAATGCACTAAAAGAAAAAGC
Organism: Somniosus microcephalus; assembly: GCF_052327205.1. NCBI lineage: Eukaryota > Metazoa > Chordata > Chondrichthyes > Squaliformes > Somniosidae > Somniosus > Somniosus microcephalus. Next base: position 75,023,781 of record NW_028225179.1, read on the forward strand.
CCGAAGAGCCGTATATGCAATAAAAAGAAAATTCTACAACATCCAAATCCCAATCAAAATCTGGCTCAAAATATTTGACAGCATAATCCTGCCCATTGCACTGTACGGTAGTGAAGTATGGGGCCCGCTAAATCACCAAAGCTACACTAAATCGGAAAAACACACAATAGAAGCCCTACATGCAGAATTCTGCCGAAGCATCCTTCGCACCCAAAGAAAAACGCCAACAAATGCATGCAGAGCCGAACTAGGCAGATACCCACTGATAATAAACATCCAAAAACGAGCACTAAACTTCCTAAATCACCTTAAATCTAGCTCCCCAGCCACCCTTCATTTCAAAGCCTTTCAGACCCAAGAGCTAAACCCAGAAAAGAGTCCCCTGAGTCAGCTGCTACTGAAACTAAGTACTCAGCCGGACCCTGACCAGCCCCAGACCAACACAGCCGTCCAAACACCAATCCGAGTGAACCAAATCATTAAAAAATGCAAAGAAACCTACCTGGAACATTGGAACAAAATAACCGAAAGCCAAAGCAGATTAGAATGTTACCGGGCCCTAAAAAGAGAATATAAACTGGCAGACTACCTCACGACCATCAGAGACACAAAACAGAGACAGACCCTCACCAGGTACAGACTAAGCGACCACCAACTGGAAATTGAAAAAGGCGGATACAAGAAATCCTGGCAGCCTAGAGAGAATAGAATATGCGATCAATGTCTGGCCGGCGAGGTTGAAACAGAGATGCATTTCCTCCTAAAATGCGAAAAATTCAACACATCAAGAAACATATTATTCAACAAGCGAAGCCAGACAACCCCAGATTTCAAGGAATTGGATGACCTGTCAAAATTGAGATTAGTCCAAGGAGAAGGAGACAGACCATACCTTGGGGCCAAATATGTAACAACATGTCACAACCTGAGGACTGTTTAAAATTAAGACAGTTTAAAATTAATATTGAACGTACCAAATGAAGTACAAAGACTGTTTAAAATTAATATTGTTTAAAAGTAATATTGTATGTACCCAACAAATGTCAAACCGATTGACACCTACAGAATGTTGGAAAACTGTATCTTTTTGCTATGTAAGCTTTGGCAATATGGTTCTCTGTAAACTTCCACGCCAATAAAGCATTTGAATTGGAATTGGAAATTTGGAATTGGAGAGAGTGAGCAAGACTGAGAGATAGGGAGAGGGAAACAGACAGAAGGCAAGAGAGAGAGAGACATGGAGACAGTGAGCAAGACTGAGAGATAGGGAGAGGGAAACAGACAGAAGGAGAGAGAGAGAGAGAGAGAGAGAAACATGGAGAGAGTGAGCAAGACTGAGCGACAGGGAGAGGGAAACAGACAGAAGGAGAGAGAGAGAGAGAGAGAGAGACATGGAGAGAGTGAGCAAGGCTGAGAGATAGGGAGAGGGAATCAGACAGAAGGTGAGAGAGAGAGAGAGACATGGAGAGAGTGAGCAAGACTGAGAGATAGAGAAAGGGAAACAGACAGGAGAGAGAGAGAGAGAGAGACATGGAGAGAGTGAGCAAGACTGAGAGATAGGGAGAGGGAAACAACAGCAGGAGAGAGAGAGAGAGAGAGAGAGAGTGAGCAAGACTGAGAGATAGGGAGAGGGAAACAGAGACAAGGAAAGAGAGAAAGAGAGAGAGAGAGACATGGAGAGAGTGAGCAAGACTGAGAGATAGGGAGAGGGAAACAGAGAAGGAAAGAGAGAGAGAGAGACATGGAGAGAGTGAGCAAGACTGAGAGATATGGAGAGGGAAACAGACAGATGGAGAGAGAGAGAGAGAGAGACATGGAGAGAGGGAGCAAGACTGAGAGATAGGTAGAGGGAAACAGATAGAAGGCAGAGAGAGAGAGAGAGAGAGAGAGAGAGACATGGAGAGAGTGAGCAAGACTGAGAGATAGGGAGAGGGATACAGACAGAAGGAGAGAGAGAGAGAGAGAGAGAGACATGGAGAGAGTGAGGAAGACTGAGAGATGGGGAAAGGGAAACAGACAGGAGAGAGAGAGAGAGAGACATGGAGAGAGTGAGCAAGACTGAGAGATAGGGAGAGGGAAACAACAGAAGGAGAGAGAGAGAGAGAGAGTGAGGAAGTCTGAGAGATAGGGAGAGGGAAACAGAGAGAAGGAAAGAGAGAGAGAGAGACATGGAGAAAGTGAGCAAGACTGAGAGATAGGGAGAGGGAAACAGAGAAGGAAAGAGAGAGAGAGAGAGAGAGAGACATGGAGTGAGTGAGCAAGACTGAGAGATATGGAGAGGGAAACAGACAGATGGAGAGAGAGAGAGAGAGAGAGAGAGATGGAGAGAGTGAGCAAGACTGAGAGATAGGTAGAGGGAAACAGACAGAAGGCAGAGAGAGAGAGAGAGAGAGAGTGAGAGACATGGAGAGAGTGAGCAAGACTGAGAGATAGGGAGAGGGAAACAGACAGAAGGAGAGAGAGAGAGAGAGACATGGAGAGAGTGAGCAAGACTGAGAGATAGGGAGAGGGAAACAGACAGAAGGTAAGAGAGAGAGAGAGAGTGACAGAGACATGGATAGAGTGAGCAAGACTGAGAGATAGGGAGAGGGAAACAGACAGAAGGAGAGAGAGAGAGAGAGAGATATGGAGAGAGTGAGCAAGTCTGAGAGATAGGGAGAGGGAAACAGACAGAAGGAGAGAGAGAGAGAGAGAGACATGGAGAGAGTGAGCAAGACTGAGAGATAGGGAGAGGGAAACAGACAGATGGAGAGAGAGAGAGAGAGAGAGAGAGAATGAGAGACATGGAGAGAGTCAGCAAGACTGAGAGATAGGGAGAGGGAAACAGGCAGAAGGAGAGCGAGAGAGAGAGAGACACGGAGAGAGTGAGCAAGACTGAGAGATAGGGAGAGGGAAACAGGCAGAAGGAGAGAGAGAGAGAGAGAGATGGAGAGAGTCAGCAAGACTGAGAGATAGGGAGAGGGAAACAGACAGAAGGAGAGAGAGAGAGAGAGAGACATGGAGAGAGTGAGCAAGACTGAGAGATATGGAGAGGGAAACAGACAGATGGAGAGAGAGTGAGAGAGAGAGACATGGAGAGAGTGAGCAAGACTGAGAGATAGGGAGAGGGAAACAGACAGAAGGAGAGAGAGAGAGAGAGAGAGACATGGAGCGAGTGAGCAAGACTGAGAGATAGGGAGAGGGAAACAGACAGAAGGTAAGAGAGAGAGAGAGAGAGAGAGACAGAGACATGGAGAGAGTGAGCAAGACTGACAGATAGGGAGAGGGAAACAGACAGAAGGAGAGAGAGAGAGAGAGAGAGAGAGAGAGACATGGAGATAGTGAGCAAGACTGAGAGATAGGGAGAGGGAAACAGACAGAAGGAGAGAGAGAGAGAGAGAGACATGGAGAGAGTGAGCAAGACTGAGAGATAGGGAGAGGGAAACAGACAGAAGGAGAGAGAGAGAGCGAGAGAGAGACCTGGAGAGTGTGAGCAAGACTGAAAGATAGGGAGAGGGAAACAGACAGAAGGAGAGAGAGAGAGAGAGAGAGAGAGAGACAGAGACACCAAAGCTACACTAAATGGGAAAATCACACAATAGAAGCCCTACATGCAGAATTCTGCTGAGGCATCCTTCGCACCCAAAGAAAAACGCCAACAAATGCATGCAGAGCCGAACTAGGCAGATACCCACTGATAATAAACATCCAAAAACGAGCACTAAACTTCCTAAATCACCTCAAATCTAGCTCCCCAGACACCTTTCATTTCAAAGCCTTTCAGACCCAAGAGCTAAACCCAGAAAAGAGTCCCCTGAGTCAGCTGCTACTGAAACTAAGTACTCAGCCGGACCCTGACCAGCCCCAGACAAACACAGCCGTCCAAACACCAATCCGAGTGAACCAAATCATTAAACAATGCAAAGAAACCTACCTGGAACATTGGAACAAAATAACCAAAAGCCAAAGCAGATTCGAATGATGCCGGGCCCTAAAAAGAGAATATAAACTGGCAGACTAACTCTCGACCAGCAGAGACACAAAACAGAAACAGACCCTCACCAAGTACAGACTAAGCGACCACCAACTGGAAATTGAAAAAGGCAGATGCAAGAAATCCTGGCAGCCTAGAGAGAATAGAATATGTGATCAACGTCTGGCCGGCGAGGTTGAAACAGAAATGCATTTCCTCCGAAAATGAGAAAAATTCAACACATCAAGAAACATATTCTTCAACAAGCTAAGCCAAACAACCCCAGATTTCAAGGAATTGGATGACCTGTCAAAATTAAGATTAGTCCTGGGAGAAGGACACAGACCATACCTTGGGGCCAAATATGTAACAACATGTCACAACCTGAGTGTTTAAAAAAAAAAAAAAAAAATTAAGACTGTTTAAAATTAATATTGAATGTACCCAATGAGATACAAAGACTGTTTAAAATTAATATTGTTTAAAAATAATATTGTATGTACCCAACAAATGTCAAATCGACTGACACCTACAGAATGTTGGAAAACTGTACCTTTCTTGATATGTAAGCTTTGGCAATATGGTTCTCTGTAAACTTTCATGCCAATAAAGCATTTGAATTGAATTGAATTGAAAAGAGAGACATGGAGAGAGTAAGCAAGACTGAGAGATAGGGAGAGGGGAACAGACAGAAGGAGGGAGAGAGAGAGAGAGAGATGGAGAGAGTGAGCAAGACTGAGAGATAGGGAGAGGGAAACAGACAGAAGGAGAGAGAGAGAGAGAGAGACATGGAGAGAGTGAGCAAGACTGAGAATAGGGAGAGGGAAAAAGACAGAAGGCAAGAGAGGGAGAGACATGGAGAGAGTGAGTAAGACTGAGAGATAGGGAGAGGGAAACAGAGAGAAGGAGAGAGAGAGAGAGAGAGAGACATGGAGAGAGTGAGCAAGACTGAGAGATAGGGAGAGGGAAACAACAGAAGGAGAGAGAGAGAGAGAGAGAGTGAGCAAGACTGAGAGATAGGGAGAGGGAAACAGAGAGAAGGAAAGAGAGAGAGAGAGAGAGAGAGACATGGAGAGAGTGAGCAAGGCTGAGAGATAGGGAGAGGGAAAGAGAGAAGGAAAGAGAGAGAGAGAGAGAGAGACATGGAGAGAGTTAGCAAGACTGAGAGATAGGGAGAGAGAAACAGACAGAAGGAGAGAGAGAGAGAGAGAGAGAGAGAGACATGGAGAGAGTGAGCAAGACGGAGCGACAGGGAGAGGGAAACAGACAGAAGGAGAGAGAGAGAGAGAGAGAGAGACATGGAGAGAGTGAGCAAGACTGAGAGATAGGGAGAGGGAAACAGACAGAAGGAGAGGGAGAGAGAGAGAGACATGGAGAGAGTGAACAAGACTGAGAGATAGGGAGAGGGAATCAGAGAGAAGGAGAGAGAGCGAGAGAGAGAGAGACATGGAGAGAGTGAGCAAGACTGAGAGATAGGGAGAGGGAAACAGACAGAAGGAGAGCGAGAGAGAGAGAGAGAGACATGGAGAGAGTGAGCAAGGCTGAGAGATAGGGAGAGGGAAACAGACAGAAGGTGAGAGAGAGAGAGAGAGGGACATGGAGAGAGTGAGCAAGACTGAGAGATAGGGAAAGGGAAACAGACAGAAGGAGAGAGAGCGAGACTCTATATGGCACGAAGGGCTCTATTATAAACTTCTTCAGTGTGGAATAGGGGGCAAAGTCTATGACTTTATTAAATCAATGTATCTGAAAAACAAATGCGGGGTCAAAATTGGAGACAAACGCACCGATTTCTTCACCCAGAGAAGAGGCGTCCGGCAGGGCTGCAATTTGAGCCCGACCCTGTTCAACATATACATAAATGAATTAGCAGACATGCTGGAGCAAAGCGAGTCACCAGGTCTCCGTCTCCTGGATGGAGAAGTGAAGTCCCTGTTCTATGCGGACGACCTGGTTCTGCTGTCTCCCACAGAACAGGGATTACAGCAACAACTAGACCTACTCGACAAATACTGCCAAAATTGGGCTCTAACAGTAAATCTAAAGAAAACCAACATCATGATTTTTCAGAAAAGACCCAGATGTCAGGAAAACAAATACCAGTTTACCCTCAGTGATACCACTATAGGACACACTATGAGCTACACCTACCTTGGTCTAAATATTACAGCATCAGGGAGCTTCAGCATAGCAGTGAATGCACTAAAAGAAAAAGCCCGAAGAGCCCTATATGCAATAAAAAGAAAATTCTACAACATCCAAATCCCAATCAAAATCTGGCTCAAAATATTTGACAGCATAATCCTGCCCATTGCACTGTACGGTAGTGAAGTATGGGGCCCGCTAAATCACCAAAGCTACACTAAATGGGAAAAACACACAATAGAAGCCCTACATGCAGAATTCTGCCGAAGCATCCTTCGCACCCAAAGAAAAACGCCAACAAATGCATGCAGAGCCGAACTAGGCAGATACCCACTGATAATAAACATCCAAAAACGAGCACTAAACTTCCTAAATCACCTCAAATCTAGCTCCCCAGACACCCTTCATTTCAAATCCTTTCAGACACAAGAGCTAAACCCAGAAAAGAGTCCCCTGAGTCAGCTGCTACTGAAACTAAGTACTCAGCCAGACCCTGACCAGCCCCAGACCAACACAGCCGTCCAAACACCAATCCGAGTGAACCAAATCATTAAAAAATGCAAAGAAACCTACCTGGAACATTGGAACAAAATAACCAAAAGCCAAAGCAGATTAGAATGTTACCGGGCCCTAAAAAGAGAATATAAACTGGCAGACTACCTCACGACCATCAGAGACACAAAACAGAGACAGACCCTCACCAGGTACAGACTAAGCGACCACCAACTGGAAATTGAAAAAGGCAGATACAAGAAATCCTGGCAGCCTAGAGAGAATAGAATATGCGATCAATGTCTGGCCGGCGAGGTTGAAACAGAAATGCATTTCCTCCTAAAATGCGAAAAATTCAACACATCAAGAAACATATTATTCAACAAGCTAAGCCAAACAACCTCAGATTTCAAGGAATTGGATGATCTGTCAAAATTGAGATTAGTCCGAGGAGAAACATAGAAACATAGAGATAGGAACAGGAGTAGGCCATTCGGCCCTTCGAGCCTGCTCCGCCATTCAATGAGATCATGGCTGATCTTCGTCTGAGATCATAGCTGATCTTACCAGTTCAGTACCCCGTCCCCGCCTTTTCTCCGTAACCCTTAATCCCCTTAGCCTTCAGAAATATATCCAATTCTCTCTTGAAAATATTTATTGAATTAGCCTTCGCAGCTCTCTGTGGCAGGGAATTCCACAGGCTCACCACTCTTTGAGTGAAGAAATTCTTCCTCATCTCTGTTTTAAATGATTTGCCCGCTATTTTTCGACTGTGGCCCCTGGTTCTGTGCTCCCCGGCCATTGGAAACATTCTCTCTGAATTCAGCCTGTCCAGGCCTGCCATAATTTTATATGTTTCGATGAGATCCCCTCTCAATCTTCTAAACTCCAGTGAGTACAAGCCCAAACTATTCAATCTCTCCTCGTAGGTCATTCCCGCCATTCCAGGTATCAGCCTGGTGAATCGCCGCTGCACTCTTTCCATGGGAAGAACATCCTTCCGCAGATGGGCCGACCAAAACTGTACACAATACTCCAGATGCGGTCTCACCAGCACCTTGTACAGCTGTAGTAAGGTATCCCTATTCCTATACTCGAACCCCCTTGATATGAAGGCCAACATACCATTTGCCTTCTTAATCGCCTGTTGCACCTGCATGCTCTCCTTCAGTGACTGGTGCACAAGAACACCCAGGTCCCTCTGCACTTCCCCATCTCCCAATCTATTGCCATTTAGATAATAATCCACCCTCCTGTTTTTACCCCCAAAGTGGATAACCTCGCATTTATCCACATTATAGTGCATCTGCCACGTATCCGCCCATTCCCCCAACCTGTCCAAATCGCACTGTAGCCTCCTGACATCCTCATCAGAGCCCACCCCTCCTCCTAGTTTAGTGTCGTCAGCGAATTTGGAAATATTGCATCCAATTCCCTGATCCAGATCATTTATATATATTGTGAACAGCTGGGGTCCCAGGACAGATCCTTGCGGCACCCCGCTGGTCACTGCCTGCCACTCCGAAAACGAGCCGTTTATTCCAACTCTCTGTTTTCTATCCGCCAGCCAGTTCTCTATCCACGTTAATACTTTGCCCCCAATCCCATGAGCCTTAATTTTGCATGATAATCTTTTGTGTGGAACCTTATCGAAGGCTTTCTGGAAGTCAAGGTACACCACATCCACTGGCTCTCCCCCATCTATTTTACCAGTTACTTCCTCAAAAAATTCCAGCAGATTAGTCAAACACGATTTACCCTTTGTAAATCCATGTTGACTCTGTCCGATCCTTTCCCCATTTGTCAAGTGCTCCGCTATTTTATCCTTAATAATGGACTCTAGCATTTTGCCCACAACCGATGTAAGGCTTACTGGTCTATAATTCCCTGCTTTCTCTCTACCCCCCTTTTTAAATATTGGGGTAATATTAGCTACCCTCCAATCCACGGGTACTGTTCCCGAGTCAATGGAGTTCCGGAAGATGATCCTTAGAGCATCTGCTATCTCCAGGGCCACCTCCTTAAGTACCCTAGTATGTAGTTTTTCAGGCCCCGGGGATTTGTCGGCCTTCAGTCCCCTCAACTTACCCAACACCATATCCCTAGAGATACTAATTTCTGTCAGCTCCTCCCTCTCATTAGTCCCTATGTTTGTCGATATTCCTGGGAGGTTATTTGTGTCCTCCTTTGTGAAGGAGACAGACCATACCTTGGGGCCAAATATGTAACAACATGTCACAACCTCAGGACTGTTTAAAATTAAGACTGTTTAAAATTAATATTGAACGTACCAAATGAAGTACAAAGACTGTTTAAAATTAATATTGTTTAAAAGTAAGATTGTATGTACCCAACAAATGTCAAATCGATTGACACCTACAGAACGTTAGAAAACTGTACCTTTTCGCAATGTAAGCTTTGGCAATATGGTTCTCTGTAAACTTTCATGACAATAAAGCATTTGAATTGAATTGAATTGAAATTGAGAGAGAGACATGGAGAGAGTGAGCAAGACTGGGAGATAGGGAGAGGGAAACAGACAGAAGGCAAGAGAGAGAGAGAGAGAGAGACATGGAGAGAGTGAGCAAGACTGAGAGATAGGGAGAGGGAAACAGAGAGAAGGATGAGAGAGAGGGAGAGAGAGAGAGACATGGGGAGAGTGAGCAAGACTGAGAGATAGGGAGAGGGAAACAGACAGAAGGCGAGAGAGAGAGAGAGAGAGACATGGAGAGAGTGAGCAAGACTGAGAGATTGGGAGAGGGAAATAGACAGAAGGAGAGAGAGAGAGAGAGAGAGAGAGAGATGGAGAGAGTGAGCAAGACTGAGAGATAGGGAGAGAGAAACAGACAGAAGGCAAGAGAGAGAGAGGGAGAGAGACATGGAGAGAGTGAGCAAGACTGAGAGATAGGGAGAGGGAAACAGACAGAAGGCAAGAGAGAGAGAGAGACATGGAGAGAGTGAGCAAGACTGAGAGATAGGGAGAGGGAAACAGAGAGAAGGATGAGAGAGAGGGAGAGAGAGAGAGACATGGGGAGAGTGAGCAAGACTGAGAGATAGGGAGAGAGAAACAGACAGAAGGCGAGAGAGAGAGAGAGAGAGACATGGAGAGAGTGAGCAAGACTGAGAGATAGGGAGAGGGAAACAGACAGAAGGCGAGAGAGAGAGAGAGAGAGACATGGAGAGAGTGAGCAAGACTGGGAGATAGGGAGAGGGAAACAGACAGAAGGCAAGCGAGAGAGAGAGAGAGAGAGACATGGAGAGAGTGAGCAAGACTGAGAGATTGGGAGAGGGAAATAGACAGAAGGAGAGAGAGAGAGAGAGAGAGAGAGAGAGATGGAGAGAGTGAGCAAGTCTGAGAGATAGGGAGAGGGAAACAGACAGAAGGCAAGAGAGAGAGAGAGAGAGAGACATGGAGAGAGTGAGCAAGACTGAGAGATAGGGAGAGGGAAACAGAGAGAAGGATGAGAGAAAGAGAGAGAGAGAGAGAGATGGAGAGAGTGAGCAAGTCTGAGAGATAGGGAGAGGGAAACAGACAGAAGGCAAGAGAGAGAGAGAGAGAGAGACATGGAGAGAGTGAGCAAGTCTGAGAGATAGGGAGAGGGAAACAGACAGAAGGCAAGAGAGAGAGTGAGAGAGAGACATGGAGAGAGTGAGCAAGACTGAGAGATAGGGAGAGGGAAACAGAGAGAAGGATGAGAGAAAGAGAGAGAGAGAGTGACATGGAGAGAGTGAGCAAGACTTAGAGATAGGGAGAGGGAAACAGACAGAAGGAGAGAGAGAGAGAGAAAGAGAGAGAGAGACATGGAGAGAGTGAGCAAGACTGAGAGATAGGGAGAGGGAAACAGACAGAAGGAGAGAGAGAGAGAGAGAGAGAGAGACATGGAGAGAGTGAGCAAGACTGAGAGATAGGGAGAGGGAAACAGACAGAAGGAGAGAGAGAGAGAGAGAAACATGGAGAGAGTGAGCAAGACTGAGAGATAGGGAGAGGGAAACAGACAGAAGGCGAGAGAGAGAGAGAGAGAGACATGGAGAGAGTGAGAAAGACTGAGAGATAGGGAGAGGGAAACAGACAGAAGGAGAGAGAGAGAGAGACAGAGAGAGAGACATGGTGAGAGTGAGCAAGACTGAGAGATAGGGAGAGGGAAACAGACAGAAGGTGAGAGAGAGAGAGAGAGAGAGAGACATGGAGAGAGTGAGCAAGACTGAGAGATAGGGAGAGGGAAACAGACAGAAGGCAATAGAGAGAGAGAGAGAGAGACATGGAGAGAGTGAGCAAGACTGAGAGATAGGGAGAGGAAAACAGACAGAAGGTGAGAGAGAGAGAGAGAGAGAGACATGGAGGGATTGAGCAAGAATGAGAGATAGGGAGAGGGAAACAGACAGAAGGAGAGAGAGAGAGAGAGAGAGAGGCATGGAGAGAGTGAGCAAGACTGAGAGATTGGGAGAGGGAAACAGACAGAAGGTGAGAGAGAGAGAGAGTGAGACATGGAGAGAGTGAGCAAGACTGAGAGATAGGGAGAGGGAAACAGACAGAAGGAGAGAGAGAGAGAGAGAGAGACATGGAGAGAGTGAGCAAGACTGAGAGATAGGAAGAGGGAAACAGACAGAAGGACAGAGAGAGAGAGAGAGACATGGAGAGAGTGAGCAAGACTGAGAGATAGGGATAGGGAAACAGACAGAAGGCAAGAGAGAGAGAGAGAGAAACATGGAGAGAGTGAGCAAGACTGAGAGATAGGGAAAGGGAAACAGACAGAAGGTGAGAGAGAGAGAGAGAGAGAGAGACATGGAGAGAGTGAGCAAGACTGAGAGATAGGGAGAGCGAAACAGACAGAAGGCAAGTGAGAGAGAGAGAGACATGGAGAGAGTGAGCAAGACTGAGAGATAGGGAGAGGGAAACAGACAGAAGGCAAGAGAGAGAGAGAGAGACATGGAGAGAGTGAGCAAGACTGAGAGACAGGGAGAGGGAAACAGACAGAAGGCAAGAGAGAGAGAGAGAGAGAGAGACATGGAGAGAGTGAGCAAGACTGAGAGATAGGGAAAGGGAAATAGACAGAAGGTGAGAGAGAGAGAGAGAGAGACATGGAGAGCGTGAGCAAGACTGAGAGATAGGGAGAGGGAAACAGTCAGTAGGAGAGAGAGAGAGAGAGAGAGAGAGAGACATGGAGAGAGTGAGCAAGACTGAGAGATAGGGAGAGGGGAACAGACAGAAGGCAAGAGAGAGAGAGAGAGAGAGACATGGAGAGAGTGAGCAAGACTGAGAGATAGGGAGAGGAAAACAGACAGAAGATGAGAGAGAGAGAGAGAGAGAGAGACATGGAGAGAGTGAGCAAGAATGAGAGATAGGGAGAGGGAAACAGACAGAAGGAGAGAGAGAGAGAGAGAGAGAGACATGGAGATAGTGAGCAAGACTGAGAGATAGGGATTGGGAAACAGACAGAAGGTGTGAGAGAGAGAGAGACAGGAGAGAGTGAGCAAGACTGAGAGATAGGGAGAGGGAAACAGAGAGAAGGAGAGAGAGAGAGAGAGAAAGAGAGACATGGAGAGAGTGAGCAAGACTGAGAGATAGGAAGAGGGAAACAGACTGAAGGAGAGAGAGAGAGAGAGAGACATGGGGAGAGTGAGCAAGACTGAGAGATAGGGAGAGGGAAACGGACAGAAGGAGACAGAGAGAGAGAGAGAGAGAGAGACATGGAGAGAGTGAGAAAGACTGAGAGATAGGGAGAGGGAAACAGAGAGAAGGAGAGAGAGAGAGAGAGAGAGACATGGAGAGAGTGCGCAAGACTGAGAGATAGGGAGAGGGAAACAGACAGAAGGAGAGAGAGAGAGAGAGAGACATGGAGAGAGTGAGCAAGACTGAGAGATAGGGAGGGGGAAACAGACAGAAGGAGAGAGAGAGAGAGAGAGAGAGAGACATGGAGAGAGTGAGCAAGACTGAGAGATAAGGAGAGGGAAACAGAGAGAAGGAGAGAGAGAGAGAGAGAGAGAGAGAGACATGGAGAGAGTGAGCAAGGCTGAGAGATAGGGAGATGGAAACAGACACAAGGTGAGAGAGAGAGAGAGAGACATGGAGAGAGTGAGCAAGACTGAGAGATAGCGTGTGGGAAAAAGACAGAATGTGAGAGAGAGAGAGAGAGACATGGAGAGAGTGAGCAAGACTGAGAGAGAGGGAGTGGGAAACAGACAGAAGGTGAGAGAGAGAGTGAGAGACAGGAGAGAGTGAGCAAGGCTGAGAGATAGGGAGAGGGAAACAGGCAGAAGGAGAGAGAGAGAGAGAGAGAGACATGGAGTGAGCAAGACTGAGAGATAGGGAGAGGGAAACAGAGAGAAGGAGAGAGAGAGAGAAAGAGAGAGAGACATGGAGAGAGTGAGCAAGACTGAGAGATAGGGAGAGGGAAACAGGCAGAAGGAGAGAGAGAGAGAGAGAGATGGAGAGAGTGAGCAAGACTGAGAGATAGGGAGAGCGAAACAGACAGAAGGAGAGCGAGAGAGAGAGAGAGACATGGAGAGAGTGAGCAAGACTGAGAGATAGGGAGAGGGAAAGAGAGAGAAGGAAAGAGAGAGAGAGAGAGAGAGAGAGACATGGAGAGAGTGAGCAAGACTGAGAGATAGGGAGAGGGAAACAGACAGAAGGTGAGAGAGAGAGAGAGAGAGAGACAGAGACATGGAGAGAGTGAGCAAGACTGAGAGATAGAGAGAGGGAAACAGACAGAAGGAGAGAGAGAGAGAGAGAGAGACATGGAGAGAGTGAGCAAGACTGAGAGATAGGGAGAGGGAAACAGACAGAAGGAGAGAGAGAGAGAGAGATAGAGAGACATGGAGAGAGTGAGCAAGACTGCGAGATAGGGAGAGGGAAACAGACAGAAGGAGACAGAGAGAGAGAGATAGTGAGAGACATGGAGAGAGTGAGCAAATCTGAGAGATTGGGAGAGGGAAACAGACAGAAGGAGAGAGAGAGAGAGAGAGAGACATGGAGAGAGTGAGCAAGACTGAGAGATAGGGACAGAAAACAGACAGAAGGAGAGAGAGAGAGAGAGAGAGAGACATGGAGAGAGTGAGCAAGACTGTGAGATAGAGAGAGGGAAACAGAGAGAAGGAAAGAGAGAGAGAGAGAGAGAGAGACATGGAGAGAGTGAGCAAGACTGAGAAATAGGGAGAGGGAAAGAGAGAGAAGGAAAGAGAGAGAGAGAGAGAGAGAGAGACATGGAGAGAGTGAGCAAGACTGAGAGATAGGGAGAGGGAAACAGACAGAAGGTGAGAGAGAGAGAGAGAGAGAGACAGAGACATGGAGAGAGTGAGCAAGACTGAGAGATAGAGAGAGGGAAACAGACAGAAGGATAGAGAGAGAGAGAGAGTGACATGGAGAGAGTGAGCAAGACTGAGAGATGGGAGAGGGAAACAGACAGAAGGAGAGAGAGAGAGAGAGATGTCACAACCTGAGGACTGTTTAAAAGTAAGACTGTTTAAAATTAATATTGAACGTACCAAATGAAGTAGAAAGACTGTTTAAAATTAATATTGTTTAAAAGTAATATTGTATATACCCAACAAATGTCAAATCGATTGACACCTACAGAATGTTGGAAAACTGTACCTTTTTGCTATGTAAGCTTTGGCAATATGGTTCTCTGTAAACTTTCATGCCAATAAAGCATTTGAACTGAACTGAACTGAACTGAAACTGAGAGAGAGACATGGAGAGAGTGAGCAAGACTGAGAGATAGGGAGAGGGAAACGGACAGATGGAGAGAGAGAGAGAGAGTGAGAGAGACATGGAGAGAGTGAACAAGACTGAGAGATAGGGAGAGGGAAACAGAGAGAAGGAGAGAGAGAGAGTGAGAGACATGGAGAGAGTGAGCAAGACTGAGAGATCGGGAGAGGGAAACAGAGAGAAGGCAAGAGAGAGAGAGAGAGAGACATGGAGAGAGTGAGCAAGACTGAGAGATAGGGAGAGGGAAACAGACAGAAGGAGAGAGAGAGAGAGAGATATGGAGAGAGTGAGCAAGACTGAGAGATAGGGAGAGGGAAACTGACAGAAGGCGAGAGAGAGAGAGAGAGAGAGGGAGAGGCATGGAGAGAGTGAGCAAGACAGAGATAGGGAGAGGGAAACAGAGAGAAGGAGAGAGAGAGAGAGAGAGAGAGACATGGAGAGAGTGAGCAAGACTGAGAGATAGGGAGAGGGAAACAGATAGAAGGAGAGAGAGAGACATGGAGAGAGTGAGCAAGTCTGAGAGATAGGGAGAGGGAAACAGACAGAAGGAGAGAGAGAGAGAGAGAGAGAGACATGGAGAGAGTGAGCAAGACTGAGAGATAGGGAGAGGGAAACAGACAGAAGGTGAGAGAGAGAGAGAGAGAGAGAGAGATGGAGAGAGTGAGCAAGACTGAGAGATAGGGAGAGGGAAACAGACAGATGGTGAGAGAGAGAGAGAGAGAGAGACATGGAGAGAGTGAGCAAGACTGAGAGATAGGGAGAGGGAAACAGACAGAAGGAGAGAGAGAGAGAGAGAGAGACATGGAGAGAGTGAGCAAGACTGAGAGATAGGGACAGAAAACAGACAGAAGGAGAGAGAGAGAGAGAGAGACATGGAGAGAGTGAGCAAGACTGTGAGATAGAGAGAGGGAAACAAAGAGAAGGAAAGAGAGAGAGAGAGAGAGAGACATGGAGAGAGTGAGCAAGACTGAGAGATAGGGAGAGGGAAAGAGAGAGAAGGAAAGAGAGAGAGAGAGAGAGAGACATGGAGAGAGTGAGCAAGACTGAGAGATAGGGAGAGGGAAACAGACAGAAGGTGAGAGAGAGAGAGAGAGAGAGACAGAGACATGGAGAGAGTGAGCAAGACTGAGAGATAGAGAGAGGGAAACAGACAGAAGGATAGAGAGAGATAGAGAGTGACATGGAGAGAGTGAGCAAGACTGAGAGATGGGAGAGGGAAACAGACAGAAGGAGAGAGAGAGAGAGAGATGTCACAACCTGAGGACTGTTTAAAAGTAAGACTGTTTAAAATTAATATTGAACGTACCAAATGAAGTAGAAAGACTGTTTAAAATTAATATTGTTTAAAAGTAATATTGTATATACCCAACAAATGTCAAATCGATTGACACCTACAGAATGTTGCAAAACTGTACCTTTTTGCTATGTAAGCTTTGGCAATATGGTTCTCTGTAAACTTTCATGCCAATAAAGCATTTGAACTGAACTGAACTGAACTGAAACTGAGAGAGAGACATGGAGAGAGTGAGCAAGACTGAGAGATAGGGAGAGGGAAACGGACAGATGGAGAGAGAGAGAGAGAGGGAGAGAGACATGGAGAGAGTGAACAAGACTGAGAGATAGGGAGAGGGAAACAGAGAGAAGGAGAGAGAGAGAGTGAGAGACATGGAGAGAGTGAGCAAGACTGAGAGATAGGGAGAGGGAAACAGAGATAAGTCAAGAGAGAGAGAGAGAGAGACATGGAGAGAGTGAGCAAGACTGAGAGATAGGGAGAGGGAAACAGACAGAAGGAGAGAGAGAGAGAGAGACATGGAGAGAGTGAGCAAGACTGAGAGATAGGGAGAGGGAAACTGACAGAAGGCGAGAGAGAGAGAGAGATGAAATTTATACTAAATCATCACTTAGCATTATAGAAAATAGTGTTTCCACACTCATCCCACAAAATAGGTCCATTTTATTTCGTTTTATTGAACTATATAAATGCGTTCTTTCCACATAAGCTGCTGGAATATCCAGGGCCTCCGCTCCTCAACTTTTGGGATGAAGAGTACAGACCCTGAATTCCTAAAAGCTATAAAAGACATTGATATAATTGTGTTAACAGAAACATGGTGCCAAAAGGACATGCCGACCCACTGTCCTCCAATGTACCATGAAATCATTGTGCCCTCAGTAAAGAACACTAAAACACGCAAGGGCAGAACCTCCGGGGGAATATTGGTGTGGTATAAGGGAGAACTGGACAAACACATCTCACCGGTAAAACAGGGGAAATCACACGTATGGCTAAAACTAGATAAAAATATAGGAATAGCAAAAAAAGAAGTTTACTTATGTGCGATCTACATACCTCCAATAGATTCGCCATATTTCGAAGAGGAGTTATTTGATACTCTCCACATGGAAATCAGCCATTTCCAGGCCCAAGGAAAGGTGATAATATGTGGGGACCTAAATGCAAGGACTGGTTGTGAACCTGACTTCATAGACCCACAGGGAAACAACCATGTGTTTGGCCAGACCCCTTTAGATGTCACACCAGCCATCGCAAATCGGAACAACCTTGATCGTGAAATAAATAAAAGCGGTAGGGAGGTAGTGCAACTCTGCCGAGCCTTAGGCCTGTACATAGTTAATGGTAGGTTCAGAGGGGACTCCCTAGGGAGACTCACATACTCCTCAACTCTTGGGTCTAGTGTGGTGGACTATACAATCACTGACCTGGACCCCTGCGATATCAACGCATTCACTGTCAGGCAGCAATCCCCCCTCTCAGACCATAACCAAATAAATGTGTACCTTAAACTTTCTGCCCAAACTACAGACACAAAAAAAGAACACAGTAAGCTACATAAAATAAACCAGACATACAGATGGGCCCCAGACAGTGGAGATAAATTCATCACAGCACTAAATTCACCTGATCTCACAAGTAAAATTTCAAAATTTAAAGAAAATCTATATGAGATCACCAGAGATGGTGTAAACACGGCCATAGAGGATATAAATATGATCTTCCATGAGGCAGCTGTAAAAGCCGACCTCGTGAAACAGAAGAGGAAGCATCACAAAAGACAAAATAAAAATATGAAACGGTTTGACCACGAATGCAAAAATGCCAGAAAAGACCTGAGAAAAATATCAAACCAAAAGCATCGGCAACCAAACAACCCGGACCTACGTACTAGATACAACGAAACCCTCAAAAGATATAAACACACCATTAGGAACAAAACACAAAACTATACCCACAAAATACTCGAAGAAATTGAAAACTCCACCAATCCAAAACAATTTTGGGAAATGTGGAATAACCTGAGTACAACACAATTGCAAGCATTACCAATCCAAGATGGCGACATCTGGAGAACACATTTTGAAAACCTCTACAAAGACATCCCAAAAAACAAAACAAACACAAGTCAACATCAGGTCACAGAAAAACTCCACACATTAGAAGCAACAATTAAAGACAACCAAAACCCTCTAGACTCCCCAATCACATGGAAAGAACTGGCCACAAAAACAAAATCTCTCCACCTAAAGAAAGCCTGTGGCCCAGACAACATCAAAAATGAAATGCTAAAGTTCAGCAATATGGAGATGCAGGGTGCGATACTCAAACTATTCAACATCATATTACGCTCAGGCTGTTTTCCCGATATCTGGTGCCAAGGACTAATCTCCCCCATATATAAAAGTGGAAACAAA
This sequence comes from Somniosus microcephalus, assembly GCF_052327205.1. Taxonomy (NCBI): domain Eukaryota; kingdom Metazoa; phylum Chordata; class Chondrichthyes; order Squaliformes; family Somniosidae; genus Somniosus; species Somniosus microcephalus. The sequence continues at coordinate 75,041,789 of NW_028225179.1, forward strand.
TCAGACCCAAATAACTACCGCGGCATCTGTGTCAACAGTTGTCTAGGGAAGTTATTCTGCAGTATTCTAAATAGTAGATTACTTGATTTTCTTAACAAACATAATATCCTCAGAAAAAACCAAATAGGCTTTCTTCCAAAACACCGCACCGCCGACCATATCTATACCCTTCACACCCTCATTGAAAAACATAAACACCAAACAAAAAATGGGAAAATATTCGCCTGTTTCATCGACTTCAAGAAAGCCTTTGACTCTATATGGCACGAAGGGCTCTATTATAAACTTCTTCAGTGTGGAATAGGGGGCAAAGTCTATGACCTTATTAAATCAATGTATCTGAAAAACAAATGCGGGGTCAAAATTGGAGACAAACGCACCGATTTCTTCACCCAGAGAAGAGGCGTCCGGCAGGGCTGCAATTTGAGCCCGACCCTGTTCAACATATACATAAATGAATTAGCAGACATGCTGGAGCAAAGCGAGTCACCAGGTCTCCGTCTCCTGGATGGAGAAGTGAAGTCCCTGTTCTATGCGGACGACCTGGTTCTGCTGTCTCCCACAGAACAGGGATTACAGCAACAACTAGACCTACTCGACAAATACTGCCAAAATTGGGCTCTAACAGTAAATCTAAAGAAAACCAACATCATGATTTTTCAGAAAAGACCCAGATGTCAGGAAAACAAATACCAGTTTACCCTCAGTGATACCACTATAGGACACACTATGAGCTACACCTACCTTGGTCTAACTATTACAGCATCAGGGAGCTTCAGCATAGCAGTGAATGCACTAAAAGAAAAAGCCCGAAGAGCCCTATATGCAATAAAAAGAAAATTCTACAACATCCAAATCCCAATCAAAATCTGGCTCAAAATTTTTGACAGCATAATCCTGCCCATTGCACTATACGGTAGTGAAGTATGGGGCCCGCTAAATCACCAAAGCTACACTAAATGGGAAAAACACACAATAGAAGCCCTACATGCAGAATTCTGCCGAAGCATCCTTCGCACCCAAAGAAAAACGCCAACAAATGCATGCAGAGCCGAACTAGGCAGATACCCACTGATAATAAACATCCAAAAACGAGCACTAAACTTCCTAAATCACCTCAAATCTAGCTCCCCAGACACCCTTCATTTCAAAGCCTTTCAGACCCAAGAGCTAAACCCAGAAAAGAGTCCCCTGAGTCAGCTGCTACTGAAACTAAGTACTCAGCCGGACCCTGACCAGCCCCAGACCAACACAGCCGTCCAAACACCAATCCGAGTGAACCAAATCATTAAACAATGCAAAGAAACCTACGTGGAACATTGGAACAAAATAACCGAAAGCCAAAGCAGATTAGAATGTTACCGGGCCCTAAAAAGAGAATATAAACTGGCAGACTACCTCACGACCATCAGAGACACAAAACAGAGACAGACCCTCACCAGGTACAGACTAAGCGACCACCAACTGGAAATTGAAAAAGGCAGATACAAGAAATCCTGGCAGCCTAGAGAGAATAGAATATGCGATCAATGTCTGGCTGGCGAGGTTGAAACAGAAATGCATTTCCTCCTAAAATGCGAAAAATTCAACACATCAAGAAACATATTATTCAACAAGCTAAGCCAAACAACCCCAGATTTCAAGGAATTGGATGATCTGTCAAAATTGAGATTAGTCCTAGGAGAAGGAGACAGACCATACCTTGGGGCTAAATATGTAACAACATGTCACAACCTGAGGACTGTTTAAAAGTAAGACTGTTTAAAATTAATATTGAACGTACCAAATGAAGTAGAAAGACTGTTTAAAATTAATATTGTTTAAAAGTAATATTGTATATACCCAACAAATGTCAAATCGATTGACACCTACAGAATGTTGGAAAACTGTACCTTTTTGCAATGTAAGCTTTGGCAATATGGTTCTCTGTAAACTTTCATGCCAATAAAGCAAAGCATTTGAACTGAACTGAGAGAGAGGGAGAGGCATGGAGAGAGTGAGCAAGACTGAGAGATAGGGAGAGGGAAACAGACAGGAGGCAAGAGGGAGAGAGAGAGAGAGACATGGAGAGAGTGAGCAAGACAGAGATAGGGAGAGGGAAACAGAGAGAAGGAGAGAGAGAGAGAGAGAGAGAGACATGGAGAGAGTGAGCAAGACTGAGAGATAGGGAGAGGGAAACAGATAGAAGGAGAGAGAGAGACATGGAGAGAGTGAGCAAGTCTGAGAGATAGGGAGAGGGAAACAGACAGAAGGAGAGAGAGAGAGAGAGAGAGAGACATGGAGAGAGTGAGCAAGACTGAGAGATAGGGAGAGGGAAACAGACAGAAGGCGATAGAGAGAGAGAGAAAGAGGGAGAGACATGGAGAGAGTGAGCAAGACTGAGTGATAGGGAGTGGGAAACAGACAGAAGGCAAGAGAGAGAGAGCTGAAGAGCTGAACCCAGAAACGAGTCCCCTGAGTCAGTTGTTACTGAAACTAATTTCTCCTACCCAGCCAGACCCTGACCAGTCCCAGACCAACACTGCTCCCCAAACACCAATCCGAGTGAACCAAATCATTAAACAATGCAAAGAAACCAACCTGGAACATTGGAACACAATAACCAAAAGCCAAAGCAGATTAGAATGCTAACGGGCCCTAAAAAGAGAATATAAACTGGCAGACTATCTCTCGACCATCAGAGACACAAAACAGAGACAGACCCTCACCAGATACAGACTAAGCGACCACCAACTGGCAATTGAAAAAGGAAGATACAAGAAATCTTGGCAACCTAAGGAAAATAGATTATGTGATCACTATCTGGCCAGCAAGGTTGAGACAGAGGTGCACTTCCTCCTAAAATGCGAAAAATTCAACGAGACAAGAAACATATAATTTGACAAGCTCAGCCTTACAACCCCAGATTTCAAAGAATTGGATGACCTGTCAAAATTAATAATAGTCCTGGGGGAGGGAGACAGACCATATCATGGTGCCCAATGTGCAACAACATGTCACAACCTGAGGAACATTGAGTGACTAACGAGCACACCCATAGCATATATACGCTAAAAATGTTTAAATCAATACCGAATGTACCCAACGACTGTTTTAAATTAATACTGAATGCACCCAACGAGGGACAACGACTGTTTAAATTAATACTGTCTGTACCCAACGAGGGTCAAAAACGTTTGACACCTACAGAATGTTGGAAATCTGTACTTTTTGTTATGTAATCTTTGGCAACATGGTTCCCTGTAAACTTTCATGCCAATAAAGCATTTGAATTGAATTGAATTGAATTGAGAGAGAGACATGGAGAGAGTGAGCAAGACTGAGAGATAGGGTGAGGGAAACAGTCAGAAGGAGAGAGAGAGAGACATGGAGAGAGTGAGCAAGACTGAGAGATAGGGAGAGGGAAAGAGACAGAAGGAGAGAGAGAGAGAGAGAGAGAGACACACGGAGAGAGTGAGCAAGACTGAGAGATAGGGAGAGGGAAACAGAGAGAAGGAGAGAGAGAGGGAGGGAGAGAGAGAGAGAGACATGGAGAGAGTGAGCAAGACTGAGAGAGAGGAAGAGGGAAACAGACAGAAGGAGAGAGAGTGAGAGAGAGAGAGACATGGAGAGAGTGAGCAAGACTGGGAGATAGGGAGTTGGAAACAGACAGAAGGCGAGAGAGAGAGAGAAATGGAGAGAGTGAGCAACACTGAGAGATAAGCAGAGGGAAACAGACAGATGGTGAGAGAGAGAGAGAGAGAGAGAGAGACATGGAGAGAGTGAGCAAGACTGAGCAATAGGGAGAGGGAAACAGACAGAAGGAGAGCGAGAGAGAGGGAGAGACATGGAGCGAGTGAGCAAGACTGAGAGATAGGGAGAGGGAAACAGACAGAACGAGAGAGAGAGAGAGAGAGAGACATGGAGAGAGTGAGCAAGACTGAGAGATAGGGAGAGGGAAACAGACAGATGGTGAGAGAGAGAGAGGGAGAGACATGGAGCGAGTGAGCAAGACTGAGAGATAGGGAGAGGGAAACAGACAGATGGAGAGAGAGAGATGTCACACCAGCCATCGCAAATCGGAACAGCCTTGATTGTGAAATAAAGAAAAGCGGTAGGGAGGTAGTGCAACTCTGCCGAGCCTTAGGCCTGTACATCGTTAACGGTAGGTTCAGAGGGGACTCCTTCGGGAGACTCACATATTCCTCAACTCTTGGGTCTAGTGTGGTGGATTATACAATCACTGACCTGGACCCCTGTGATATCAACGCATTCACTGTCAGGCAGCAATCCCCCCTCTCAGACCATAACCAAATAAATGTGTACCTTAAACTTTCTGCCCAAACTACAGACACAAAAAAGGAACCCAGTAAGCTCCATAAAATAAACCAGACATACAGATGGGACCCAGATAGTGGAGACAAATTCATCACAGCACTAAACTCACCTGATCTCACAAGTAAAATATCAAAATTTAAAGAAAATCTATATGAGACCACCAGAGATGGTGTAAACATGGCCATAGATGATATAAATATGATCTTCCATGAGGCAGCTGTAAAAGCCGACCTTGTGAAACAGAAGAGGGAACGTTACAAAAGTCAGAATAAAAATGAGAAATGGTTTGACCACGAATGCAAAAATGCCAGAAAAGACCTGAGAAAAATATCAAACCAAAAACATCGCCAACCAAACAATCCAGACCTACGTACTAGATACAATGAGACCCTCAAAAGATATAAACACACCATTCAGAACAAAACACAAAATTATACCCACAAAATACTCGAAGAAATTAAAAACTCCATTCATCCAAATCAATTCTGGGAAATGTGGAATAACCTGAGTACAACACAATTGCAAGCATTACCAATCCAAGATGGCGACATCTGGAGAACACATTTTGAAAACCTCTACAAAGACATCCCAATAAACAAAACAAACCCAAGTCAACATCATTTCACAGAAAAACTCCACACATTAGAAGCAACAATTAAAGACAACCAAAACCCTCTAGACTCCCCAATCACATGGAAAGAATTGGCCACAAAAACAAAATCTCTCCACCTAAAGAAAGCCTGTGGTCCAGACAACATCAAAAATGAAATGCTCAAGTTCAGCAACATGGAGATGCAGGGTGCGGTACTCAAGTTATTCAACATCATATTACGTTCAGGCTGTTTTCCCGATATCTGGTACCAAGGACTCATCTCTCCCATATATAAAAGTGGAAACAAATCAGACCCAAATAACTACCGCGGCATCTGTGTCAACAGTTGTCCAGGGAAGTTATTCTGCAGTATTCTAAATAGTAGATTACTGGATTTGCTTAACAAACATAAGATCCTTAGAAAAAATCAAATAGGCTTTCTTCCAAAACACCGCACCACCGACCATATCTATACCCTTCACACTCTCATTGAAAAGCATGTA
>NW_028225179.1:75057200-75107200 GCF_052327205.1 Somniosus microcephalus
AAATTAATATTGTTTAAAAGTAATATTGTATGTACCCAACAAATGTCAAATAGATTGACACCTACAGAATGTTGGAAAACTGTACCTTTTTGCTATGTAAGCTTTGGCAATATGGTTCTCTGTAAACTTTCATGCCAATAAAGCATTTGAATTGAATTGAAATTGGAGAGACAGAGACATGGAGAGAGTGAGCAAGACTGCGAGATAGAGAGAGGGAAACAGACAGAAGGAGAGAGAGAGAGAGAGACATGGAGAGAGTGAGCAAGACTGAGAGATAGGGAGAGGGAAACAGACAGAAGGAGAGAGAGAGAGAGAGAGAGAGAGACATGGAGAGAGTGAGCAAGACTGAGATAGGGAAAGGGAAACAGACAGAAGGAGAGAGAGAGAGAGAGATAGTGAGAGACATGGAGAGAGTGAGCAAATCTGAGAGATAGGGAGAGGGAAACAGACAGAAGGAGAGAGAGAGAGAGAGAGAGAGACATGGAGAGAGTGAGCAAGACTGAGAGATAGGGAGAGGGAAACAGACAGAAGGAGAGAGAGAGAGAGAGAGAGAGAGAGATGTAGAGAGTGAGCAAGACTGAGAGATAGGGAGAGGGAAACAGACAGAAGGGCTCAGGCTGTTTTCCCGATATCTGGTGCCAAGGACAAATCTCCCCCATATATAAAAGTGGAAACAAATCAGACCCAAATAACTACCGCGGCATCTGTGTCAACAGTTGTCTAGGGAAGTTATTCTGCAGTATTCTAAATAGTAGATTACTTGATTTTCTTAACAAACATAATATCCTCAGAAAAAACCAAATAGGCTTTCTTCCAAAACACCGCACCGCCGACCATATCTATACCCTTCACACCCTCATTGAAAAACATATACACCAAACAAAAAATGGGAAAATATTCGCCTGTTTCATCGACTTCAAGAAAGCCTTTGACTCTATATGGCACGAAGGGCTCTATTATAAACTTCTTCAGTGTGCAATAGGGGGCAAAGTCTATGACCTTATTAAATCAATGTATCTGAAAAACAAATGCGGGGTCAAAATTGGAGACAAACGCACCGATTTCTTCACCCAGAGAAGAGGCGTCCGGCAGGGCTGCAATTTGAGCCCGACCCTGTTCGACATATACATAAATGAATTAGCAGACATGCTGGAGCAAAGCGAGTCACCAGGTCTCCGTCTCCTGGATGGAGAAGTGAAATCCCTGTTCTATGCGGACGACCTGGTTCTGCTGTCTCCCACAGAACAGGGATTACAGCAACAACTAGACCTACTCGATAAATACTGCCAAAATTGGGCTCTAACAGTAAATCTAAAGAAAACCAACATCATGATTTTTCAAAAAAGGCCCAGATGTCAGGAAAACAAATACCAGTTTACCCTCAGTGATACCACTATAGGACACACTATGAGCTACACCTACCTTGGTCTAACTATTACAGCATCAGGGAGCTTCAGCATAGCAGTGAATGCACTAAAAGAAAAAGCCCGAAGAGCCCTATATGCAATAAAAAGAAAATTCTACAACATCCAAATCCCAATCAAAATCTGGCTCAAAATATTTGACAGCATAATCCTGCCCATTGCACTGTAAGGTAGTGAAGTATGGGGCCCGCTAAATCACCAAAGCTACACTAAATGGGAAAAACACACAATAGAAGCCCTACATGCAGAATTCTGCCGAAGCATCCTTCGCACCCAAAGAAAAACGCCAACAAATGCATGCAGAGCCGAACTAGACAGATACCCACTGATAATAAACATCCAAAAACGAGCACTAAACTTCCTAAATCACCTCAAATCTAGCTCCCCAGACACCCTTCATTTCAAAGCCTTTCAGACCCAAGAGCTAAACCCAGAAAAGAGTCCCCTGAGTCAGCTGCTACTGAAACTAAGTACTCAGCCGGACCCTGGCCAGCCCCAGAACAACACAGCCGTCCAAACACCAATCCGTGTGAACCAAATCATTAAAAAATGCAAAGAAACCTACCTGGAACATTGGAACAAAATAACCGAAAGCCAAAGCAGATTAGAATGTTACCGGGCCCTAAAAAGAGAATATAAACTGGCAGACGACCTCACGACCATCAGAGACACAAAAGAGTGACAGACCCTCACCAGGTACAGACTAAGCGACCACCAACTGGAAATTGAAAAGGCAGATACAAGAAATCCTGGCAGCCTAGAGAGAATAGAATATGCGATCAATGTCTGGCTGGCGAGGTTGAAACAGAAATGCATTTCCTCCTAAAATGCGAAAAATTCAACACATCAAGAAACATATTATTCAACAAGCTAAGCCAAACAACCCCAGATTTCAAGGAATTGGATGATCTGTCAAAATTCAGATTAGTCCTAGGAGAAGGAGACAGACCATACCTTGGGGCCAAATATGTAACAACATGTCACAACCTGAGGACTGTTTAAAATTAAGACTGTTTAAAATTAATATTGAACGTACCAAATGAAGTACAAAGACTGTTTAAAATTAATATTGTTTAAAAGTAATATTGTATGTACCCAACAAATGTCAAATCGATTTGCACCTACAGAATGTTGGAAAAGTGTACCTTTTTGCGATGTAAGCTTTGGCAATATGGTTCTCTGTAAACTTTCATGCCAATAAAGCATTTGAATTGGAATTGGAATTGGAGTGAGCAAGACTGAGAGATAGGGAGAGGGAAACAGAGAGAAGGAGATAGAGAGAGAGAGAGACATGGAGAGAGTGAGCAAGACTGAGAGATAGGGAGAAGGAAACAGACAGAAGGAGAGAGAGAGAGAGAGAGAGACATGGAGAGAGTGAGCAAGACTGAGAGATAGGGAGAGGGAAACAGACAGAAGGAGAGAGAGAGAGAGAGAGACGCTAAATCACCAAAGCTACACTAAATGGGAAAAACACACAATAGAAGCCCTACATGCAGAATTCTGCCGAAGCATCCTTCGCACCCAAAGAAAAACGCCAACAAATGCATGCAGAGCCGAACTAGGCAGATACCCACTGATAATAAACATCCAAAAACGAGCACTAAACTTCCTAAATCACCTCAAATCTAGCTCCCCAGACACCCTTCATTTCAAAGCCTTTCAGACCCAAGAGCTAAACCCAGAAAAGAGTCCCCTGAGTCAGCTGCTACGGAAACTAAGTACTCAGCCGGACCCTGACCAGCCCCAGACCAACACAGCCGTCCAAACACCAATCCGAGTGAACCAAATCATTAAAAAATGCAAAGAAACCTACCTGGAACATTGGAACAAAATAACCGAAAGCCAAAGCAGATTAGAATGTTACCGGGCCCTAAAAAGAGAATATAAACTGGCAGACTACCTCACGACCATCAGAGACACAAAACAGAGACAGACCCTCACCAGGTACAGACTAAGCGACCACCAACTGGAAATTGAAAAAGGCAGATACAAGAAATCCTGGCAGCCTAGAGAGAATAGAATATGCGATCAATGTCTGGCTGGCGAGGTTGAAACAGAAATGCATTTCCTCCTAAAATGCGAAAAATTCAACACATCAAGAAACATATTATTCAACAAGCTAAGCCAAACAACCCCAGATTTCAAGGAATTGGATGATCTGTCAAAATTGAGATTAGTCCTAGGAGAAGGAGACAGACCATACCTTGGGGCCAAATATGTAACAACATGTCACAACCTGAGGACTGTTTAAAATTAAGACTGTTTAAAATTAATATTGAACGTACCAAATGAAGTACAAAGACTGTTTAAAATTAATATTGTTTAAAAGTAATATTGTATGTACCCAACAAATGTCAAATCGATTGACACCTACAGAATGTTGGAAAACTGTACCTTTTTGCGATGTACGCTTTGGCAATATGGTTCTCTGTAAACTTTCATGCCAATAAAGCATTTTAATTGGAATTGGAATTGGACATGGAGAGAGTGAGCAAGACTGAGAGATAGGGAGAGGGGAACAGACAGAAGGAGAGAGAGAGAGAGCGAGAGAGAGAGAGAGACATGGAGAGAGTGAGCAAGACTGAGAGATAGGGAGAGGGAAACAGACAGAAGGTGAGAGAGAGAGAGACAAGGAGAGAGTGAGCAAGACTGCGAGATAGAGAGAGAGAAACAGACAGAAGGAGAGAGAGAGTGAGAGAGAGAGAGACATGGAGAGAGTGAGCAAGACTGAGAGATAGAGAGAGAGAAACAGACAGAAGGAGAGAGAGAGAGTGAGAGAGAGACATGGAGAGAGAGAGCAAGACTGAGAGATAGGGAGAGGGAAACAGACAGAAGGAGAGAGAGAGAGATAGAGAGAGACATGGAGAGAGTGAGCAAGACTGAGAGATAGGGAGAGGGAAACAGACACAAGGCGAGAGAGTCCCCTGAGTCAGCTGCTACTGAAACTAAGTACTCAGCCGGACCCTGACCAGCCCCAGACCAACACAGCCATCCAAACACCAATCCGAGTGAACCAAATCATTAAAAAATGCAAAGAAACCTACCTGGAACATTGGAACAAAATAACCGAAAGCCAAAGCAGATTAGAATGTTACCGGGCCCTAAAAAGATAATATAAACTGGCAGACTACCTCACGACCATCAGAGACACAAAACCGAGACAGACCCTCACCAGGTACAGACTAAGCGACCACCAACTGGAAATTGAAAAAGGCAGATACAAGAAATCCTGGCAGCCTAGAGAGAATAGAATATGCGATTAATGTCTGGCCGGCGAGGTTGAAACAGAAATGCATTTCCTCCTAAAATGCGAAAAATTCAACACACCAAGAAATATATTATTCAACAAGCTAAGCCAAACAACCCCAGATTTCAAGGAATTGGATGACCTGTCAAAATTGAGATTAGTCCGAGGAGAAGGAGACAGACCATACCTAGGGGCCAAATATGTAACAACATGTCACAACCTGAGGACTGTTTAAAATTAAGACTGTTTAAAATTAATATTGAACGTACCAAATGAAGTACAAAGACTGTTTAAAATTAATATTGTTTAAAAGTAATATTGTATGTACCCAACAAATGTCAAATCGATTGACACCCACAGAATGTTGGAAAACTGTACCTTTTTGCTATGTAAGCTTTGGCAATATGGTTCTCTGTAAACTTTCATGCCAATAAAGCATTTGAACTGAACTGAACTGAACTGAACTGAACTGAGAGAGAGAGAGATCGAGAGAGTGAGCAAGGCTGAGAAATAGGGAAAGGGAAACAGACAGAAGGAGAGAGAGAGAGAGAGAAATGGAGAGAATGAGCAAGACTGAGAGATAGGGTGAGGGAAACAGACAGAAGGAGCGAGAGAGAGAGAGAGAGAGATGGAGAAAGTGAGCAAGACTGAGAGATAGGGAGAGGGAAACAGACAGAAGGAGATTGAGCGAGAGAGAGAGAGACATGGAGAGAGTGAGCAAGTGAGAGATATGGAGAGGGAAACAGAGAGAAGGTGAGAGAGAGAGAGAGAGACATGGAGAGAGTGAGCAAGACTGAGAGTTAGGGAGAGGGAAACAGACAGAAGGAGAGAGAGAGAGAGAGGGAGAGTCATGGAGAGAGTGAGCAAGACTGAGAGATAGGGAGAGGGAATCAGACAGAAGGAGAGAGAGAGAGAGAGAGAGACATGGAGCGAGTGAGCAAGACTGAGAGATAGGGAGAGGGAAACAGACAGAAGGTGAGAGAGAGAGAGAGAGAGAGAGAGAGAGAGACTTGGAGAGAGTGAGCAAGGCTGGGAGATAGGGAGAGGGAAACAGACAGAAGGAGAGAGAGAGAGAGAGACATGGAGAGAGTGAGCAAGACTGAGAGATAGGGAGAGGGAAACAGACAGAAGGTGAGAGAGAGAGAGAGAGAGAGAGACATGGAGAGAGTGAGCAAGACTGAGAGATAGGGAGAGGGAAACAGACAGAAGGAGAGAGAGAGAGAGAGAGAGAGACATGGAGAGAGTGAGCAAGACTGAGAGATAGGGAGAGTGAAACAGACAGAAGGCAAGAGAGAGAGAGAGAGAGAGAAAGAGAGAGACATGGAGAGAGTGAGCAAGACTGAGAGATAGGGAGAGGGAAACCGACAGAAGGCAAGAGAGAGAGAGAGAGAGAGAGAGGCATGGAGAGAGTGAGCAAGACTGAGAGATAGGGAGAGGGAAACAGACAGAAGGCAAGAGAGAGAGAGAGAGAGACATGGAGAGAGTGAGCAAGACTCAGAGATAGGGAGAGTGAAACAGGCAGAAGGAGAGAGAGAGAGAGAGAGAGAGAGAGAGACATGCAGAGAGTGAGCATGACAGAGAGATAGGGAGAGGGAAACAGAGAGAAGGAGAGAGAGAGAGAGAGAGAGACATGGAGAGAGTGAGCAAGACTGAGTGATTGGGAGAGGGAAACAGACAGAAGGTGAGAGAGAGAGAGAGAGAGAGACATGGAGAGAGTGAGCAAGACTGAGAGATAGGGAGAGGGAAACAGACAGAAGTCAAGAGAGAGAGAAACAACCATGTGTTTGGCCAGACCACTTTAGATGTCACACCAGCCATCGCAAATCGGAACAACCTTGATCGTGAAATAAATAAAAGCGGTAGGGAGGTAGTGCAACTCTGCCAAGCCTTAGGCCTGTACATAGTTAACAGTAGGTTCAGAGGGGACTCCCTAGGGAGACTCACATACTCCTCAACTCTTGGGTCTAGTGTGGTGGACTATACAATCACTGACCTGGACCCCTGCGATATCAACTCATTCACTGTCAGGCAGCAATCCCCACTCTCAGACCATAACCAAATAAACATGTACCTTAAACTTTCTGCCCAAACTACAGACACAAAAAAGGAACCCAGTAAGCTCCATAAAATAAACCAGACATACAGATGAGCCCCAGAGATTGGAGAAAAATTCATCACAGCACTAAAGTCACCTGATCTCACAAGTAAAATATCAAAATTTAAAGAAAACCCATACGAGATCACCAGAGATGGTGTAAACATGGCCATAGAGGATATAAATATGATCTTCCATGAGGCAGCTGTAAAAGCCGACCTTGTGAAACAGAAGAGGAAGCGTCACAAAAGACAAAATAAAAATAAGAAATGGTTTGACCACGAATGCAAAAATGCCAGAAAAGACCTGAGAAAAATATCAAACCAAAAGCATCGCCAACCAAACAATCCGGACCTACGTACTAGATACAATGAAACCCTCAAAAGATATAAACACACCATTAGGAACAAAACACAAAACTATACCCACAAAATACTCGAAGAAATTGAAAACTCCACCAATCCAAAACAATTCTGGGAAATGTGGAATAACCTGAGTACAACACAATTGCAAGCATTACCAATCCAAGATGGCGACATCTGGAGAACACATTTTGAAAACCTCTACAAAGACATCCCAATAAACGAAACAAACCCAAGTCAACATCAGGTCACAGAAAAACTCCACACATTAGAAGCAACAATTAAAGACAACCAAAACCCTCTAGACTCCCCAATCACATGGAAAGAACTGGCCACAAAAACAAAATCTCTCCACCTAAAGAAAGCCTGTGGCCCAGACAACATCAAAAATGAAATGCTCAAGTTCAGCAATATGGAGATGCAGGGTGCGGTACTCAAATTATTCAACATCATATTACGTTCAGGCTGTTTTCCCGATATCTGGTGCCAAGGACAAATCTCCCCCATATATAAAAGTGGAAACAAATCAGACCCAAATAATTACCGCGGCATCTGTGTCAACAGTTGTCTAGGGAAGTTATTCTGCAGTATTCTAAATAGTAGATTACTTGATTTTCTTAACAAACATAATATCCTCAGAAAAAACCAAATAGGCTTTCTTCCAAAACACCGCACCGCCGACCATATCTATACCCTTCACACCCTCATTGAAAAACATATACACCAAACAAAAAATGGGAAAATATTCGCCTGTTTCATCGACTTCAAGAAAGCCTTTGACTCTATATGGCACGAAGGGCTCTATTATAAACTTCTTCAGTGTGGAATAGGGGGCAAAGTCTATGACCTTATTAAATCAATGTATCTGAAAAACAAATGCGGGGTCAAAATTGGTGACAAACGCACCGATTTCTTCACCCAGAGAAGAGGCGTCCGGCAGGGCTGCAATTTGAACCCGACCCTGTTCAACATATACATAAATGAATTAGCAGACATGCTGCAGCAAAGCGAGTCACCAGGTCTCCGTCTCCTGGATGGAGAAGTGAAATCCCTGTTCTATGCGGACGACCTGGTTCTGCTGTCTCCCACAGAACAGGGATTACAGCAACAACTAGACCTACTCGACAAATACTGCCAAAATTGGGCTCTAACAGTAAATCTAAAGAAAACCAACATCATGATTTTTCAAAAAAGGCCCAGATGTCAGGAAAACAAATACCAGTTTACCCTCAGTGATACCACTATAGGACACACTATGAGCTACACCTACCTTGGTCTAACTATTACAGCATCAGGGAGCTTCAGCATAGCAGTGAATGCACTAAAAGAAAAAGCCCGAAGAGCCCTATAAGCAATAAAAAGAAAATTCTACAACATCCAAATCCCAATCAAAATCTGGCTCAAAATATTTGACAGCATAATCCTGCCCATTGCACTGTACGGTAGTGAAGTATGGGACCCGCTAAATCACCAAAGCTACACTTAATGGGAAAAACACACAATAGAAGCCCTACATGCAGAATTCTGCCGAAGCATCCTTCGCACCCAAAGAAAAACGCCAACAAATGCATGCAGAGCCGAACTAGGCAGATACCCACTGATAATAAACATCCAAAAACGAGCACTAAACTTCTTAAATCACCTCAAATCTAGCTCCCCAGACACCCTTCATTTCAAAGCCTTTCAGACCCAAGAGCTAAACCCAGAAAAGAGTCCACTGAGTCAGCTGCTACTGAAACTAAGTACTCAGCCGGACCCTGACCAGCCCCAGACCAACACAGCCGTCCAAACACCAATCCGAGTGAATCAAATCATTAAAAAATGCAAAGAAACCGACCTGGAACATTGGAACAAAATAACCGAAAGCCAAAGCAGATTAGAATGTTACCGGGCCCTAAAAAGAGAATATAAACTGGCAGACTACCTCACGACCATCAGAGACACAAAAAAGAGACATACCCTCACCAGGTACAGACTAAGCGACCACCAACTGGAAATTGAAAAAGGCAGGTACAAGAAAGCCTGGCAGCCTAGAGAGAATAGAATATGCGATCAATGTCTGGCCGGCGAGGTTGAAACAGAGATGCATTTCCTCCTATAATGTGAAAAATTCAACACATCAAGAAGCATATTATTCAACAAGCTAAGCCAAACAACCCCAGATTTCAAGGAATTGGATGACTTGTCAAAATTGAGATTATTCCTGGGAGAAGGAAACAGACCAAACCTTGGGGCCAAATATGTAACAACATGTCACAACCTGAGGACTGTTTAAAAGTAAAACTGTTTAAAATTAATATTGTTAAAAGTAATATTGTATGTACCCAACAAATGTCAAATCGATTGACACCTACAGAATGTTGGAAAACTGTACCTTTTTGCTATGTAAGCTTTGGCAATATGGTTCTCTGTAAACTTTCATGCCAATAAAGCATTTGAATTGGAATTGGAATTGGAATTGGAGAGAGAGACATGGAGAGAGTGAGCAAGACTGATAGATAGGGAGAGGGAAACAGACAGAAGGTAAGAGAGAGAGAGAGAGAGAGACATGGAGAGAGTGAGCAAGACTGATAGATAGGGAGAGGGAAACAGACAGAAGGTGAGAGAGAGAGAGAGAGACATGGAGAGAATGAGCAAGACTGAGAGATAGGGAGTGGGAAACAGACAGAAGGAGAGAGAGAGAGAGTGAGAGAGACATGGAGAGAGTGAGCAAGACTGAGAGATAGGGAGTGGGAAACAGAGAGAAGGAGAGAGAGAGAGAGAGAGAGAGAGAGACATGGAGAGAGTGAGCAAGACTGAGAGATAGGGAGAGGGAAACAGGCAGAAGGTGAGAGAGAGAGAGAGACATGGAGAGAGTGAGCAAGACTGAGAGATAGGGAGAGGGAAACAGACAGAAGGAGAGAGAGAAAGAGAGAGAGAGACATGGAGAGAGTGAGCAAGACTGAGAGATAGTGAGAGGGAAACAGACAGAAGGAGAGAGAGAGAGAGAGAGAGAGATGGAGAGACAGAGCAAGACAGAGAGATAGGGAGAGGGAAACAGACAGAAGGAGAGAGAGAGAGAGAGAGAGATGGAGAGACAGAGCAAGACTGAGAGGTAGGGACAGGGAAACAGACAGAAGGAGAGAGAGAGAGAGAGAGACAGATGGAGAGAGTGAGCAAGACTGAGAGACTGGGAGAGGGAAACAGACAGAAGGAGAGAGAGAGAGAGAGACATGGAGATAGTGAGCAAGACTGAGTGATAGTGAGAGGGAACCAGACAGAGAGAGAGAGAGAGAGAGACATGGAGAGAGTGAGCAAGACTGAGAGATAGGGAGAAGGAAACAGACAGAAGGAGAGAGAGAGAGAGAGAGATGGAGAGAGTGCGCAAGACTGAGAGATAGGGAGAGGGAAACAGACAGAAGGAGAGTGAGAGAGAGAGAGACATGGAGCGAGTGAGCAAGACTGAGAGATAGGGAGAGGGAAACTGATGGAAGGTGAGAGAGAGAGAGACAGAGAGAGAGACATGGAGAGAGTGAGCAAGACTGAGAGTTATGGAGAGGGAAACAGAGAGAAGGAGAGAGAGAGAGAGAGAGAGAGACATGGAGAGAGTGAGCAAGACTGACAGATAGGGTGAGGGAAACAGACAGATGGAGAGAGAGAGAGAGAGAGAGAGAGACATGGAGAGAGTGAGCAAGACTGAGAGATAGGGAGAGGGAAACAGACAGAAGGAGAGAGAGAGAGAGAGAGAGAGAGACATGGAGAGATTGAGCAAGACTGAGAGATAGGGGAAGGGAAACAGACAGAAGGAGAGAGAGAGAGAGAGAGAGACATGGAGAGAGTGAGCAAGACTGAGAGATAGGGAGAGGGAAACAGAGAGAAGGAGAGAGAGAGAGAGAGCGAGAGAGACATGGAGAGTGTGAGCAAGACTGAGAGATAGGGAGAGGGAAACAGACAGAAGGAGAGAGAGAGAGGGACATGGAGAGAGTGAGCAAGACTGAGAGATAGGGAGAGGGAAACAGACAGAAGGAGAGAGAGAGAGAGAGAGAGAGACATGGAGAGAGTGAGCAAGACTGAGAGATAGGGAGAGGGAAACAGACAGAAGGCGAGAGAGAGAGAGAGACATGGAGAGAGTGAGCAAGACTGAGTGTTAGGGAGAGGGAAACAGACAGAAGGAGAGAGAGAGAGAGCGAGAGAGACATGGAGAGCTTGAGCAAGACTGAGAGATCGGGAGTGGGAAACAGACAGAAGGAGAGAGAGAGAGAGAGAGAGACATGGAGAGAGTGAGCAAGACTGAGAGATAGGGAGAGGGAAACAGACAGAAGGCGAGAGAGAGAGAGAGAGAGCAAGACTGAGAGATAGGGAGAGGGAAACAGACAGATGGAGAGAGAGAGAGACATGGAGAGAGTGAGCAAGACTGAGAGATAGGGAAAGGGAAACAGACAGAAGAATTGAAAAAGGCAGATACAAGAAATCCTGGCAGCCTAGAGAGAATAGAATATGCGATCAATGTCTGGCTGGCGAGGTTGAAACAGAAATGCATTTCCTCCTAAAATGCAAAAAATTCAACACATCAAGAAACATATTATTCAACAAGCTAAGCCAAACAACCCCAGATTTCAAGGAATTGGATGATCTGTCAAAATTGAGATTAGTCCTAGGAGAAGGAGACAGACCATACCTTGGGGCCAAATATGTAACAACATGTCACAACCTGAGGACTGTTTAAAATTAAGACAGTTTAAAATTAATATTGAACGTACCAAATGAAGTACAAAGACTGTTTAAAATTAATATTGTTTAAAAGTAATATTGTATGTACCCAACAAATGTCAAATCGATTGACACCTACAGAATGTTGGAAAACTGTACCTTTTTGCTATGTAAGCTTTGGCAATATGGTTCTCTGTAAACTTTCATGCCAATAAAGCATTTTAATTGGAATTGGAATTGGAGAGAGAGAGAGAGAGAGAGAGACATGGAGAGAGTGAGCAAGACAGAGAGATAGGGAGAGGGAAACAGACAGAAGGTAAGAGAGAGAGAGACATGGAGAGAGTGAGCAAGACTGAGAGTTAGAGAGAGGGAAACAGACAGAAGGAGAGAGAGAGAGAGAGAGACATGGAGAGAGTGAGCAAGACTGAGAGATAGGGAGAGGGAAACAGACAGAAGGAGAGAGAGAGAGAGAGAGAGACATGGAGAGAGTGAGCAAGACTGATAGATAGGGAGAGGGAAACAGACAGAAGGTGAGAGAGAGAGAGAGAGACATGGAGAGAGTGAGCAAGACTGAGAGATAGGGAGTGGGAAACAGACAGAAGGAGAGAGAGAGAGAGAGAGAGACATGGAGAGAGTGAGCAAGACTGAGAGATAGGGAGTGGGAAACAGACAGAAGGAGAGAGAGCGAGAGAGAGAGAGACATGGAGAGAGTGAGCAAGACTGATAGATAGGGAGAGGGAAACAGACAGAAGGTGAGAGAGAGAGAGAGAGACATGAAGAGAGTGAGCAAGACTGAGAGATAGGGAGTGGGAAACAGACAGAAGGAGAGAGAGAGAGAGAGAAAAATAGGTCCATTTTATTTCGTTTTTTTTTAACTATATAAATGCGTTCTTTCCACATAAGCTGCTGGAATATCCAGGGTCTCCGCTCCTCAACTTTTGGGATGAAGAGTACAGACCCTGAATTGCTAAAGCTATAAAAGACATTGATATAATTGTGTTAACAGAAACATGGTGCCAAAAGGACATGCCGACCCACTGTCCTCCAATGTACCATGAAATCATTGTGCCCTCAGTAAAAAACACTAAGACACACAAGGGCAGAACCTCCGGGGGAATCCTGGTGTGGTATAAAGGAGAACTGAACACACACATCTCACCGATAAAACAGGGAATATCACACGTATGGCTAAAATTAGATAAAAATATAGGAATAGCAAAAAACGATGTTTGCTTCTGTGCGATCTACATACCTCCAATAGAATCGCCATATTTTGAAGAGGAGATATTTGATACTCTCCACATGGAAATCAGCCATTTCCAGGCCCAAGGAAAGGTGCTACTATGTGGGGACCTAAATGCAAGGACCGGATGTGAACCTGACTTCATAGACCCACAGGGCAACAACCATGTGTTTGGCCAGACCCCTCTATATGTCACACCAGCCATCGCAAATCGGAACAACCTCGATTGTGAAATAAATAAAAGCGGTAGGGAGGTAGTGCAACTCTGCCGAGCCTGAGGCCTGTACATAGTTAACGGTAGGTTCAGAGGGGACTCCTTAGGGAGACTCACATATTCCTCAACTCTTGGGTCTAGTGTGGTGGATTATACAATCACTGACCTGGACCCCTGCGATATCAACGCATTCACTGTCAGGCAGCAATCCCCCCTCTCAGACCATAACCAAATAAATGTGTACCTTAAAATTTCTGCCCAAACTACACACACAAAAAAGGAACCCAGTAAGCTACATAAAATAAACCAGACATACAGATGGGCCCCAGACAGTGGAGATAAATTCATCACAGCACTAAATTCACCTGATCTCACAAGTAAAATTTCAAAATTTAAAGAAAATCTATATGAGATCACCAGAGATGGTGTAAACATGGCCATAGAGGATATAAATATGATCTTCCATGAGGCAGCTGTAAAAGCCAACCTTGTGAAACAGAAGAGGAAACGTTACAAAAGACAAAATAAAAATGAGAAATGGTTTGACCACGAATGCGAAAATGCCAGAAAAGACCTGAGAAAAATATCAAACCAAAAGCATCGCCAACCAAACAATCCAGACCTTCGTATTAGATACAATGAGACCCTCAAAAGATATAAACACACCATTAGAAACAAAACACAAAATTATACCCACAAAATACTCGAAGAAATTGAAAACTCCACTAATCCAAATCAATTCTGGGAAATGTGGAATAACCTGAGTACAACACAATTGCAAGCATTACCAATCCAAGATGGCGACATCTGGAGAACACACTTTGAAAACCTCTACAAAGACATCCCAATAAACGAAACAAACCCAAGTCAACAACATGTCACAGAAAAACTCCACACATTAGAAGCAACAATTAAAGACAACCAAAACCCTCTAGACTCCCCAATCACATGGAAAGAACTGGCAAAAGAAACAAAATCTCTCCACCTAAAGAAAGCCTGTGGTCCAGACAACATCAAAAATGAAATGCTCAAGTTCAGCAATATGGAGATGCGGGGTGCGGTACTCAAGTTATTCAACATCATATTACGTTCAGGCTGTTTTCCCGATATCTGGTGCCAAGGTCTCATCTCTCCAATATATAAAAGTGGAAACAAATCAGACACAAATAACTACCGCGGCATCTGTGTCAACAGTTGTCTAGGGAAATTATTCTGCAGTATTCTAAATAGTAGATTACAGGATTTTCTTAACAAACATAATATACTGAGAAAAAATCAAATAGGCTTTCTTCCAAAACACCGCACCACCGACCATATCTATACCCTTCATACTTTCATTGAAAAACATATACACCAAACAAAAAATGGGAAAACATTCGCTTGTTTCATTGACTTCAAGAAAGCCTTTGACTCTATATGGCACGAAGGGCTCTATTGTAAACTTCTTCAGTGCAGAATGTGGGGCAATGTCTATGACCTTATTAAATCGATGTATCTGAAAAATAAATGCGGGGTCAAAATTGGAGACAAATGCACCGGTTTCTTCACCCAGAGAAGAGGCGTCCGGCAGGGCTGCAATTTGAGCCCGACCCTGTTCAACATATACATAAATGAATTAGCAGACATGCTGGAGCAAAGCGAGTCACCGGGTCTCTGTCTCCTGGATGGAGAAGTGGAATCCCTGTTCTATGCGGACGACCTGGTTCTGCTGTCTCCCACAGAACAGGGATTACAGCAACAACTAGACCTACTCGAAAAATACTGCCAAAACTGGGCTCTAACAGTAAATCTAAAGAAAACCAACATCATGATTTTTCAAAAAAGGCCCAGGTGTCAGGAAAACAAATACCAGTTTACTCTCAGTGATACCATCATAGGACACACTATGAGCTACACTTACCTTGGTCTAACCATTACAGCATCAGGGAGATTCAGCATAGCAGTGAATGCACTAAAAGAAAAAGCCCGAAGAGCCCTATATGCAATAAAAAGAAAATTCTACAACATCCAAATCCCAATCAAAATCTGGCTCAAAATATTTGACAGCATAATCCTGCCCATTGCGCTGTACGGTAGTGAAGTATGGAGCCCGCTAAATCACCATAGCTACAATAAATGGGAAAAACACACAATAGAAGCCCTACATGCAGAATTTTGCCGAAGCATCCTTCGCACCCAAAGGAAAACACCAACAAATGCATGCAGAGCCGAACTAGGCAGATACCCACTGATAATAAACATCCAAAAACGAGCACTAAAATTCCTAAATCACCTCAAAACTAGATCCCCAGACACCCTTCATTTTAAAGTCTTCCAGACCCAAGAGCTAAACCCAGAAAAGAGTCCCCTGAGTCAGCTGCTACTGAAACTAAGTACTCCTACTCAGCCGGACCCTGACCAGTCCCAGACCAACACAGTGAACCAAATCATTAAACAATGCAAAGAAACCTACCTGGAACATTGGAACAAAGTAACCAAAAGCCAAAGCAGATTAGAATGTTACCGGGCCCTAAAAAGAGAATATAAACTGGCAGACTATCTCTCGACCATCAGAGACACAAAACAGAGACAGATCCTCACCAGGTACAGACGAAGTGACCACCAACTTGCAATTGAAAAAGGGAGATACAAGAAATCCTGGCAGCCCAGAGAGAATAAAATATGCGATCAATGTCTGACCAGCGAGGTTGAAACAGAAATGCATTTCCTCCTAAAATGCGAAAAATTCAACACATCAAGAAACATATTATTTAACAAGCTCAGCCAAACAACCCCAGATTTCAAGGATTTGGATGACCTGTCAAAATTAAGATTAGTCCTGGGAGAAGGAGACAGACCATACCTTGGTGCCAAATATGTAACAACATGTCACAATCTGAGGACTGTTTAAAATTAATATTGAATGTACAAAATGATGTAGAAAGACTGTTTAAATTAATATTGTTTAAAAGTAATATTGTACGTACCCAACAAGGGGCAAAATTGTTTGACACCTACAGAATGTTGGAAAACTGTACTTTTTTGTTGTGTTAGCTTTGACAATATGGTTCTCTGTAAACTTTCATGCCAATAAAGATTTTGAATTGAATTGAATTGAAAATTGAGAGAGAGAGACATGGAGAGAGTGAGCAATACTGAGAGATAGGGAGTGGGAAACAGACAGAAGGCAAGAGAGAGAGAGCTGAAGAGCTGAACCCAGAAACGAATCCCCTGAGTCAGTTGTTACTGAAACTAAGTTCTCCTACCCAGCCGGACCCTGACCAGTCCCAGACCAACACTGCTCCCCAAACACCAATCCGAGTGAACCAAATCATTAAACAATGCAAAGAAACCTACCTGGAACATTGGAACACAATAACCAAAAGCCAAAGCAGATTAGAATGCTACCGGCCCCTAAAAAGAGAATATAAACCGGCAGACTATCTCTCGACCATCAGAGACACAAAACAGAGACAGACCCTCACCAGATACAGACTAAGCGACCACCAACTGGCAATTGAAAAAGGAAGATACAAGTAATCCTGGCAACCTAAAGAAAATAGATGATGTGAGCACTGTCTGGCCGGTGAGGTTGAGACAGAGGTGCACTTCCTCATAAAATGCGAAAAATTCAATGAGACAAGAAACATATATTTTGACAAGCTCAGCCTTACAACCCCAGATTTCAAAGAATTGGATCTCCTGTCAAAATTAAGAAGAGTCCTGGGGGAGGGAGACAGACCATATCTTGGTGCCCAATATGTAACAACATGTCACAACCTGAGGAACATTGAGTGACTAACGAGCACACCCATATCATATATACGCTAAAAATGTTTAAATCAATGCAGAATGTACTCAACGACTGTTTTAAATTAATACTGAATGCACCCAACGAGGATCAACGACTGTTTAAATTAATACTGTCTGTACCCAACGAGGGTCAAAAACATTTGACACCTACAGAATGTTGGAAACCAGTACCTTTTGTTATGTAAGCTTTGGCAACATGGTTCCCTGTAAACTTTCATGCCAATAAAGCATTTGAAATAAATTGAATTGAATTGAGAGAGAGACATGGAGAGAGTGAGCAAGACTGAGAGATAGGGAGAGGGAAACAGACAGAAGGAGAGAGAGACATGGAGAGAGTGAGCAAGACTGAGAGATAGGGAGAGGGAAACAGACAGAAGGAGAGAGAGAGAGAGAGACATGGAGAGAGTGAGCAAGACTGAGAGATAGGGAGAGGGAAACAGAGAGACGGCAAGAGAGAGAGAGAGAGACATGGATAGAGTGAGCAAGACTGTGAGATAGGGAGAGGGATACAGAGAGAAGGAGAGAGAGAGAGAGAGTGCCATGGAGAGATTGAGCCAGACTGAGAGATAGGGAGAGGGAAACAGACAGAAGGAGCGAGAGAGAGAGAGAGAGAGAGAAATGGAGAGAGTGAGCAAGGCTGAGAGATAGGGAGAGGGAAACAGACAGAAGGTGAGAGAGAGAGAGAGGGAGAGAGACATGGGGAGAGTGAGCAAGACTGAGAGATAGGGAGAGGGAAACAGACAGAAGGTGAGAGAGAGAGAGAGAGAGACATGGAGAGAGTGAGCAAGACTGAGAGATAGAGAGAGAGAAACAGACAGAAGGAGAGAGAGAGAGAGAGAGAGAGACATGGAGAGAGTGAGCAAGACAGAGAGATAGGGAGAGGGAAACAGACAGAAGGCGAGAGAGAGAGAGAGAGAGATGGAGAGAGTGAGCAAGACTGAGAGATAGGGAGAGGGAAACAGACAGAAGGAGAGAGAGAGAGAGAGAGAGAGACATGGAGAGAGTGTGCAAGACTGAGAGATAGGGAGAGGGAAACAGAGAGAAGGAGAGAGAGAGAGAGAAAGAGAGAGAGAGAGGCATGGAGAGAGTGAGCAAGACTGAGAGATAGGGAGAGGGAAACAGACAGAAGGTGAGAGAGAGAGAGAGACATGGAGAGAGTGAGCAAGAATGAGAGATAGGGAGAGGGAAACAGACAGAAAGAGAGAGAGAGAGAGAGAGAGACATGGAGAGAGTGAGCAAGACTGAGAGATAGGGAGAGGGAAACAGACAGAAGGAGAGAGAGAGAGAGAGAGATGGAGAGAGAGAGCAAGACAGAGAGATAGGGACAGGGAAACAGACAGAAGGAGAGAGAGAGAGAGAGAGAGAGAGATATGGGGAGAGTGAGCAAGACTGAGAAATTGGGAGAGGGAAACAGACAGATGGAGAGAGAGAGAGAGAGACATGGAGATAGTGAGCAAGACTGAGTGATAGTGAGAGGGAAACAGACAGAGAGAGAGAGAGAGAGAGAGAGACATGGAGAGAGCTTTGGCAATATGGTTCTCTGTAAACTTTCATGCCAATAAAGCATTTGAACTGAGAGAGAGAGAGAGAGACATGGAGAGAGTGAGCAAGACTGAGAGATAGGGAGAGGGAAACAGACGGAAGGTGAGAGAGAGAGAGAAATTTTTGACAGCATAATCCTGCCCATTGCACTGTACGGTAGTGAAGTATGGGGCCCGCTAAATCACCAAAGCTACACTAAATGGGAAAAACACACAATAGAAGCCCTACATGCAGAATTCTGCCGAAGCATCCTTCGCACCCAAAGAAAAACGCCAACAAATGCATGCAGAGCTGAACTAGGCAGATACCCACTGATAATAAACATCCAAAAACGAGCACTAAACTTCCTAAATCACCTCAAATCTAGCTCCCCAGACACCCTTCATTTCAAAGCCTTTCAGACCCAAGAGCTAAACCCAGAAAAGAGTCCCCTGAGTCAGCTGCTACTGAAACTAAGTACTCAGCCGGACCCTGACCAGCCCCAGACCAACACAGCCGTCCAAACACCAATCCGAGTGAACCAAATCATTAAAAAATGCAAAGAAACCTACCTGGAACATTGGAACAAAATAACCGAAAGCCAAAGCAGATTAGAATGTTACCGGGCCCTAAAAAGAGAATATAAACTGGCAGACTACCTCACGACCATCAGAGACACAAAACAGAGACAGACCCTCACCAGGTACAGACTAAGCGACCACCAACTGGAAATTGAAAAAGGCAGATACAAGAAATCCTGGCAGCCTAGAGAGAATAGAATATGCGATCAATGTCTGGCTGGCGAGGTTGAAACAGAAATGCATTTCCTCCTTAAATGCGAAAAATTCAACACATCAAGAAACATATTATTCAACAAGCTAAGCCAAACAACCCCAGATTTCAAGGAATTGGATGATCTGTCAAAATTGAGATTAGTCCTAGGAGAAGGAGACAGACCATACCTTGGGGCTAAATATGTAACAACATGTCACAACCTGAGGACTGTTTAAAAGTAAGACTGTTTAAAATTAATATTGAACGTACCAAATGAAGTAGAAAGACTGTTTAAAATTAATATTGTTTAAAAGTAATATTGTATATACCCAACAAATGTCAAATCGATTGACACCTACAGAATGTTGGAAAACTGTACCTTTTTGCTATGTAAGCTTTGGCAATATGGTTCTCTGTAAACTTTCATGCCAATAAAGCATTTGAACTGAACTGAACTGAGAGACAGAGAGAGAGACATGGAGAGAGTGAGCAAGACTGAGAGGAAGGGAGAGGGAAACAGAGAGAAGGAGAGAGAGAGAGAGGGGGAGTGAGAGAGACATGGAGAGTGTGAGCAATACTGAGAGATAGGTAGAGGGAAACAGACAGCAGTTGAGAGAGAGAGAGAGACATGGAGAGAGTGAGCAAGACTTAGAGATAGGGAGATGGAAACAGACAGAAGGAGAGAGAAAGAGAGAGAGAGAATGAGCTAGACTGAGAGATAGGGAGAGGGAAACAGAGAGAAGGAAAGAGAGAGAGAGAGAGACATGGAGAGAGTGTGCAAGACTGAGAGATATGGAGAGGGAAACAGACAGAAGGCAGAGAGAGAGAGAGAGAGAGACATGGAGAGAGTGAGCAAGACTGAGAGATAGGGAGAGGGAAACAGGCAGAAGGAGAGAGAGAGAGAGACATGGAGAGAGTGAGCAAGACTGAGAGATAGGGAGAGGGAAACAGACAGAAGGTAAGGGAGAGAGAGAGAGAGAGACAGAGACATGGAGAGATTGAGCAAGACTGAGAGATAGAGAGAGGGAAACAGACAGAAGGAGAGAGAGAGAGAGATAGAGAGTGAGACATGGAGAGAGTGAACAAGACTGAGAGATAGGGAGAGGGAAACAGACAGAAGAAGAGAGAGAGAGCGAGAGAGAGAGACATGGAGAGAGTGAGCAAGACTGCGCCATAGGGAGAGGGAAACAGACAGAAGGAGAGAGAGAGAGACAGAGAGACATGGAGAGAGTGAGCAAGACTGAGAGATAGGGAGAGGGAAACAGACAGAAGGAGAGAGAGAGAGAGAGTGAAATACATGGAGAGAGTGAGCAAGACTGAGAGATAGGGAGAGGGAAACCGACAGAAGGAGAGAGAGAGAGAGAGAGAGAGAGAGAGACATGGAGAGAGTGAGCAAATCTGAGAGATAGGGAGAGGGAAAAAGACAGAAGGAGAGATAGAGAGAGAGGGACATGGAGAGAGTGAGAAAGACTGAGAGATAGGGAGAGGGAAACAGACAGCAAGAGAGAGAGAGAGAGAGAGACATGGAGAGAGTGAGCAAGACTGAGAGATAGGGAGAGGGAAACAGACAGAAGGAGAGAGAGAGAGGGGGAGAGAGAGAGAGAGAGACATGGAGAGTGTGAGCAAGACTGAGAGATAGGGAGAGGGAAACAGACAGAAGGAGAGAGATCTGGTTCTGCTGTCTCCCACAGAACAGGGATTACAGCAACAATTAGACCTGCTCGACAAATACTGCCAACATTAGACCCAAACAGTAAATCTAAAGAAAACCAACATCATGATTTTTCAATTAAGGCCCAGGTGTCAGGAATACAAATACCAGTTTACTCTCAGTGATACCATCATAGGACACACTATGAGCTACACTTACCTTGGTCTAACCATTGCAGCATCAGGGAGCTTCAGCATTGCAGTGAATGCACTAAAAGTAAAAGCCCGAAGAGCCCTATATGCAATAAAAAGAAAATTCTACAACATCCAAATCCCAATCAAAATCTGGCTCAAAATATTTGACAGCATAATCCTGCCCATTGCGCTGTATGGTAATGAAGTATGGCGCACGCTCAATCACCATTGCTACACTAAATGGGAAAAACACACAATAGAAACCCTAAATGCAGAATTTTGCCGAAGCATTCTTCGCACCCAAAGGAAAACACCAACAAATGCATGCAGAGCCGAACTAGGCAGATACCCACTGATAATAAACATCCAAAAAAGAGCACTAAACTTCCTAAATCACCTCAAATCTAGCTCCCCAGACACCCTTCATTTTAAAGGCTTCCAGACCCAAGAGCTAAACCCAGAAAAGAGTCCCCTGAGTCAGCTGCTACTGAAACCAAGTACTCCTACTCAGCGAGACCCTGACCAGTCCCAGACCAACACAGCCGTCCAAACACCAATCCGAGTGAACCAAATCATTAAACAATGCAAAGAAACCTACCTGGAATATTGGAACAAAATAACCAAAAGCCAAAGCAGATTAGAATGTTACCGGGCCCTAAAAAGAGAATATAAACCGGCAGACTATCTCTCGACCATCAGAGACACAAAACAGAGACAGACCCTCACCAGGTACAGACTAAGCGACCACCAACTGGCAATTGAAAAAGGAAGATACAAGAAATCCTGGCAGCCTAGAGAGAATAGAACATGTGATCAATGTCTGGCCGGCGAGGTTGAGACAGAGATGCATGTCCTCCTAAAATGCGAAAAATTCAACACAACAAGAAACATATTATTTGACAAGCTCAGCCAAACAACCCGAGATTTCAAAGAATTGGATGACCTGTCAAAATTAAGATTAGTCCTTGGAGAAGGGGACAGACCATACCTTGGTGCCAAATAAGTAACAACATGTCACAACCTGAGGACTGTTTAAAATTAACACTGAATGTACCCAAAGATGTTCAACGACTGTTTAAATTAATATTGTTTAAACTAATATTGTATGTACCCAACGAAGGTCAAAATTGTTTGACACCTACAGAATGTTGGAAAACTGTACTTTTTGTTATGTAAGCTTTGGCAATATGGTTCCCTGTAAACTTTCATGCCAATAAAGCATTTGAATTGAATTGAAAATAAAATTGAATTGAGAGAGAGAGAGAGAGACATGGAGAGAGTGAGCAAGACTAAGAGATAGGGAGAGGGAAACAGACAGAAGGAGAGAGAGAGAGAGAGAGAGAGATGGAGAGAGTGAGCAAGACTGAGAGACCGGGACTGGGAAACAGACAGAAGGAGAGAGAGAGAGAGACATGGAGAGAGTGAGCAAGACTGAGAGAAAGGGAGAGGGAAACAGACAGAAGGAGAGAGAGAGAGAGCGAGAGAGAGAGAGACATGGAGAGAGTGAGCAAGACTGAGAGATAGGGAGTGGGAAACAGACAGAAGGCGAGAGAGAGAGAGAGAGAGACATGGAGAGAGTGAGCAAGACTGAGAGATAGGGAGAGGGAAACAGACGGAAGGTGAGAGAGAGAGAGACAGAGAGAGAGACATGGAGAGAGTGAGCAAGACTGAGAGTTAGGGAGAGGGAAACAGAGAGAAGGAGAGAGAGAGAGAGAGAGAGACATGGAGAGATTGAGCAAGACTGAGAGATAGGGAGAGGGAAACAGACAGAAGGAGCGAGAGAGAGAGAGAGAGAGACATGGAGAGAGTGAGCAAGACAGAGAGATAGGGAGAGGGAAACAGAGAGAAGGAGAGAGAGAGCGAGAGAGCGAGAGAGACATGGAGAGTGTGAGCAAGACTGAAAGATAGGGAGAGGGAAACAGACAGAAGGAGAGAGAGAGAGAGAGAGAGACATGGAGAGAGTTAGCAAGACTGAGAGATAGGGAGAGGGAAACAGACAGAAGTTGAGAGAGAGAGACAGAGAGACATGGAGAGTGTGAGCAAGACTGAGAGATAGGGAGAGGGAAACAGACAGAAGGAGAGAGAGAGAGAGAGAGAGAGACATGGAGAGAGTGAGCAAGACTGAGAGATAGGGAGAGGGAAACAGGCAGAAGGAGAGAAAGAGAGAGACAGATGGAGAGAGAGAGCAAGACTGAGAGATAGGGACAGGGAAACAGACAGAAGGAGAGAGAGAGAGAGAGAGAGATGGAGAGAGTGAGCAAGACTGAGAGATTGGGAGAGGGAAACAGAGAGAAGGAGAGACAGAGAGAGACATGGAGATAGTGAGCAAGACTGTGTGATAGTGAGAGGGAAACAGACAGAGAGAGAGAGAGAGAGAGACATGGAGAGAGTGAGCAAGACTGAGAGATAGGGTGAAGGAAACAGTCAGAAGGAGAGAGAGGGGGAGAGAGAGAGAGAGAGAGAGAGACATGGAGAGAGTGCGCAAGACTGAGAGATAGGGAGAGGGAAACAGACAGAAGGAGAGAGAGAGAGAGAGAGAGACATGGAGAGAGTGAGCAAGACTGAGAGATAGGGAGAGGGAAACAGACGGAAGGTGAGAGAGAGAGAGACAGAGAGAGAGACATGGAGAGAGTGAGCAAGACTGAGAGTTAGGGAGAGGGAAACAGAGAGAAGGAGAGAGAGAGAGAGAGAGAGACATGGAGAGAGTGAGCAAGACTGACAGATAGGGAGAGGGAAACAGACAGATGGAGAGAGAGAGAGAGAGAGAGAGAGACATGGAGAGATTGAGCAAGACTGAGAGATAGGGAGAGGGAAACAGACAGAAGGAGCGAGAGAGAGAGAGAGAGAGACATGGAGAGAGTGAGCAAGACAGAGAGATAGGGAGAGGGAAACAGAGAGAAGGAGAGAGAGAGCGAGAGAGCGAGAGAGACATGGAGAGTGTGAGCAAGACTGAAAGATAGGGAGAGGGAAACAGACAGAAGGAGAGAGAGAGAGAGAGAGAGACATGGAGAGAGTTAGCAAGACTGAGAGATAGGGAGAGGGAAACAGACAGAAGTTGAGAGAGAGAGACAGAGAGACATGGAGAGTGTGAGCAAGACTGAGAGATAGGGAGAGGGAAACAGACAGAAGGAGAGAGAGAGAGAGAGAGAGAGACATGGAGAGAGTGAGCAAGACTGAGAGATAGGGAGAGGGAAACAGGCAGAAGGAGAGAAAGAGAGAGACAGATGGAGAGAGAGAGCAAGACTGAGAGATAGGGACAGGGAAACAGACAGAAGGAGAGAGAGAGAGAGAGAGAGAGAGAGAGATGGAGAGAGTGAGCAAGACTGAGAGATTGGGAGAGGGAAACAGAGAGAAGGAGAGACAGAGAGAGACATGGAGATAGTGAGCAAGACTGAGTGATAGTGAGAGGGAAACAGACAGAGAGAGAAAAACATACAATAGAAGCCCTACATGCAGAATTCTGCCGAAGCATCCTTCGCACCCAAAGAAAAACGCCAACAAATGCATGCAGAGCCGAACTAGGCAGATACCCACTGATAATAAACATCCAAAAACGAGCACTAAACTTCCTAAATCAACTCAAATCTAGCTCCCCAGACACCCTTCATTTCAAAGCCTTTCAGACCCAAGAGCTAAACCCAGAAAAGAGTCCCCTGAGTCAGCTGCTACGGAAACTAAGTACTCAGCCGGACCCTGACCAGCCCCAGACCAACACAGCCGTCCAAACACCAATCCGAGTGAACCAAATCATTAAAAAATGCAAAGAAACCTACCTGGAACATTGGAACAAAATAACCGAAAGCCAAATCAGATTAGAATGTTACCGGGCCCTAAAAAGAGAATATAAACTGGCAGACTACCTCACGACCATCAGAGACACAAAACAGAGACAGACCCTCACCAGGTACAGACTAAGCGACCACCAACTGGAAATTGAAAAAGGCAGATACAAGAAATCCTGGCAGCCTAGAGAGAATAGAATATGCGATCAATGTCTGGCTGGCGAGGTTGAAACAGAAATGCATTTCCTCCTAAAATGCGAAAAATTCAACACATCAAGAAACATATTATTCAACAAGCTAAGCCAAACAACCCCAGATTTCAAGGAATTGGATGATCTGTCAAAATTGAGATTAGTCCTAGGAGAAGGAGACAGACCATACCTTGGGGCCAAATATGTAACAACATGTCACAACCTGAGGACTGTTTAAAATTAAGACTGTTTAAAATTAATATTGAACGTACCAAATGAAGTACAAAGACTGTTTAAAATTAATATTGTTTAAAAGTAATATTATATGTACCCAACAAATGTCAAATCGATTGACACCTACAGAATGTTGGAAAACTGTACCTTTTTGCTATGTAAGCTTTGGCAATATGGTTCTCTGTAAACTTTCATGCCAATAAAGCATTTTAATTGGAATTGGAATTGGAATTGGAGAGAGAGAGACATGGAGAGAGTGAGCAAGACTGAGAGATAGGGTGAAGGAAACAGTCAGAAGGAGAGAGAGAGGGAGAGAGAGAGAGAGAGAGAGAGAGACATGGAGAGAGTGCGCAAGACTGAGAGATAGGGAGAGGGAAACAGACAGAAGGAGAGAGAGAGAGAGAGAGAGACATGGAGAGAGTGAGCAAGACTGAGAGTTAGGGAGAGGGAAACAGAGAGAAGGAGAGAGAGAGAGAGAGAGAGAGAGACATGGAGAGATTGAGCAAGACTGAGAGATAGGGAGAGGGAAACAGACAGAAGGAGAGAGAGAGAGAGAGAGAGAGAGACATGGAGAGAGTGAGCAAGACTGAGAGATAGGGAGAGGGAAACAGACAGAAGGAGAGAGAGAGAGAGAGAGAGAGAGACATGGAGAGAGTGAGCAAGACTGAGAGATAGGGAGAGGGAAACAGACAGAAGGAGAGAGAGAGAGAGAGAGAGAGAGACATGGCGAGAGTGAGCAAGACTGAGAGATAGGGAGAGGGAAACAGAGAGAAGGAGAGAGAGAGAGAGAGAGCGAGAGAGACATGGAGAGTGTGAGCCAGACTGAAAGATAGGGAGAGGGAAACAGACAGAAGGAGAGAGAGATAGAGAGAGAGGCATGGAGAGAGTTAGCAAGACTGAGAGATAGGGAGAGGGAAACAGACAGAAGTTGAGAGAGAGAGAGAGAGAGACATGGAGAGAGTGAGCAAGACTGAGAGATAGGGAGAGGGAAACAGACAGAAGGAGAGAGAGAGAGAGATAGAGAGAGAGACATGGAGAGAGTGAGCAAGACTGAGAGATAGGGAGAGGGAAACAGACAGAAGGAGAGAGAGAGCGAGAGAGAGAGACATGGAGAGAGTGAGCAAGACTGCGACATAGGGAGAGGGAAACAGACAGAAGGAGAGAGAGAGAGACAGAGAGACATGGAGAGAGTGAGCAAGACTGAGAGATAGGGAGAGGGAAACAGACAGAAGGAGAGAGAGAGAGAGAGTGAGAGACATGGAAAGAGTGAGCAAGACTGAGAGATAGGGAGAGGGAACAGACAGAAGGAGAGAGAGAGAGAGAGAGAGAGACATGGAGAGAGTGAGCAAATCTGAGAGATAGGGAGAGGGAAAAAGACAGAAGGAGAGAGAGAGAGAGAGAGAGAGGGACATGGAGAGAGTGAGCAAGACTGAGAGATAGGGAGAGGGAAACAGACAGCAAGAGAGTGAGAGAGAGAGAGAGACATGGAGAGAGTGAGCAAGACTGAGAGATAGGGAGAGGGAAACAGACAGAAGGAGAGAGAGAGAGAGCGAGAGAGAGAGAGAGACATGGAGAGTGCGAGCAAGACTGAGTGATAGGGAGAGGGAAACAGACAGAAGGAGAGAGACCTGGTTCTGCTGTCTCCCACAGAACAGGGATTACAGCAGCAATTAGACCTGCTCGACAAATACTGCCAAAATTGGACCCTAACAGTAAATCTAAAGAAAACCAACATCATGATTATTCAAATAAGGCCCAGGTGTCAGGAATACAATACCAGTTTACTCTCAGTGATACCATCATAGGACACACTATGAGCTACACTTACCTTGGTCTAACCATTACAGCATCAGGGAGCTTCAGCATAGCAGTGAATGCACTAAAAGAAAAAGCCTGAAGAGCCCTATATGCATTAAAAAGAAAATTCTACAACATCCAAATCCCAATCAAAATCTGGCTCAAAATATTTGACAGC
This sequence comes from Somniosus microcephalus, assembly GCF_052327205.1. NCBI lineage: Eukaryota > Metazoa > Chordata > Chondrichthyes > Squaliformes > Somniosidae > Somniosus > Somniosus microcephalus. The sequence goes on from NW_028225179.1 coordinate 75,084,589, forward strand.
ATAATCCTGCCCATTGCGCTGTACGGCAGTGAAGTATGGGGCACGCTGAATCACCATAGCTACACTAAATGGGAAAAACACACAATAGAAGCCCTAAATGCAGAATTTTGCCGAAGCATTCTTCGCACCCAAAGGAAAACACCAACAAATGCATGCAGAGCCGAACTAGGCAGATACCCACTGATAATAAACAACCAAAAAAGAGCACTAAACTTCCTAAATCACCTCAAATCTAGCTCCCCAGACACCCTTCATTTTAATGACTTCCAGACCCAAGAGCTAAACCCAGAAAAGAGTCCCCTGAGTCAGCTGCTACTGAAACTAAGTACTCCTACTCAGCCTTACCCTAACCAGTCCCAGACCAACACTGCCGCCCAAACACCAATCCGAGTGAACCAAATAATTAAACAATGCAAAGAAACCTACCTGGAACATTGGAACAAAATAACCAAAAGCCAAAGCAGATTAGAATGTTACCGGGCCCTAAAAAGAGAATATAAACTGGCAGACTATCTCTCGACCATCAGAGAAACAAAACTGACAGACCCTAACCAGGTACAGACTAAGCGACCACCAACTGGCAATTGAAAAAGGAAGATACTAGAAATCCTGGCAGCCTGGAGAGAATGGAACATGTGATCAATGTCTGGCCGGCGAGGTTGAGACAGAGATGCATTTCCTCCTAAAATGCAAAAAATTCAACACAACAAGAAACATATTATTTGACAAGCTCAGCCAAACAACCCCAGATTTCAAAGAATTGGATGACCTGTCAAAATTAAGATTAGTCCTTGGAGAAGGGGACAGACCATACCTTGGTGCCAAATATGTAACAACATGTCACAACCTGAGGACTGTTTAAAATTAACACTGAATGTGCCCAAAGATATTCAACGACTGTTTAAATTAATATTGTTTAAACTAATATTGTATGTACCCAACGGAGGTCAAAATTGTTTGACACCTGCAGAATGTTGGAAAACTGTACTTTTTGTTATGTAAGCTTTGGCAATATGGTTCCCTGTAAACATTCATGCCAATAAAGCATTTGAATTGAATTGAAAATAAAATTGAATTGAGAGAGATAGAGAGAGACATGGAGAGAGTGAGCAAGACTGAGAGATAGGGAGAGGGAAACAGACAGAAGGAGAGAGAGAGAGAGAGAGAGACATGGAGAGAGTGAGCAAGCCTGAGAGATAGGGAGAGGGAAACAGACAGAAGGAGAGAGAGAGAGAGAGAGACATGGAGAGAGTGAGCAAGACTGAGAGATAGGGAGAGGGAAACAGACAGAAGGAGAGAGAGAGAGACATGGAGAGAGTGAGCAAGACTGAGAGATAGGGAGAGGGAAACAGACAGAAGGAGAGAGAGAGCGAGAGAGAGAGACATGGAGAGAGTGAGCAAGACTGCGACATAGGGAGAGGGAAACAGACAGAAGGAGAGAGAGAGAGACAGAGAGACATGGAGAGAGTGAGCAAGACTGAGAGATAGGGAGAGGGAAACAGACAGAAGGAGAGAGAGAGAGAGAGTGAGACACATGGAAAGAGTGAGCAAGACTGAGAGATAGGGAGAGGGAACAGACAGAAGGAGAGAGAGAGAGAGAGAGAGACATGGAGAGAGTGAGCAAATCTGAGAGATAGGGAGAGGGAAAAAGACAGAAGGAGAGAGAGAGAGAGGGACATGGAGAGAGTGAGCAAGACTGAGAGATAGGGAGATGGAAACAGACAGCAAGAGAGAGAGAGAGAGAGACATGGAGAGAGTGAGCAAGACTGAGAGATAGGGAGAGGGAAACAGACAGAAGGAGAGAGAGAGAGAGCGAGAGAGAGATAGAGACATGGAGAGTGTGAGCAAGACTGAGAGATAGGGAGAGGGAAACAGACAGAAGGAGAGAGACCTGGTTCTGCTGTCTCCCACAGAACAGGGATTACAGCAACAATTAGACCTGCTCGACAAATACTGCCAAAATTGGACCCTAACAGTAAATCTAAAGAAAACCAACATCATGATTATTCAAATAAGGCCCAGGTGTCAGGAATACAATACCAGTTTACTCTCAGTGATACCATCATAGGACACACTATGAGCTACACTTACCTTGGTCTAACCATTACAGCATCAGGGAGCTTCAGCATAGCAGTGAATGCACTAAAAGAAAAAGCCCGAAGAGCCCTATATGCAATAAAAAGAAAATTCTACAACATCCAAATCCCAATCAAAATCCTGCACAATATATTTGACAGCATAATCCTGCCCATTGCGCTGTACGGTAGTGAAGTATGGGGCACGCTGAATCACCATAGCTACACTAAATGGGAAAAACACACAATAGAAGCCCTAAATGCAGAATTTTGCCGAAGCATTCTTCGCACCCAAAGGAAAACACCAACAAATGCATGCAGAGCCGAACTAGGCAGATACCCACTGATAATAAACATCCAAAAAAGAGCACTAAACTTCCTAAATCACCTCAAATCTAGCTCCCCACACACCCTTCATTTTAATGACATCCAGACCCAAGAGCTAAACCCAGAAAAGAGTCCCCTGAGTCAGCTGCTACTGAAACTAAGTACTCCTACTCAGCCTTACCCTAACCAGTCCCAGACCAACACTGCCGTCCAAACACCAATCCGAGTGAACCAAATCATTAAACAATGCAAAGAAACCTATCTGGAACATTGGAACAAAATAACCAAAAGCCAAAGCAGATTAGAATGTTACCGGGCCCTAAAAAGAGAATATAAACTGGCAGACTGTCTCTCGACCATCAGAGACACAAAACAGAGACAGACCCTCACCAGGTACAGACTAAGCGACCACCAACTGGAAATTGAAAAAGGAAGATACAAGAAATCCTGGCAGTCTAGAGAGAATAGAACATGTGATCAATGTCTGGCCGGCGAGGTTGAGACAGAGATGCATGTCCTCCTAAAATGCGAAAAATTCAACACAACAAGAAACATATTATTTGACAAGCTCAGCCAAACAACACCAGATTTCAAAGAATTGGATGACCTGTCAAAATTAAGATTAGTCCTTGGAGAAGGGGACAGACCATACCTTGGTGCCAAATATGTAACAACATGTCACAACCTGAGGACTGTTTAAAATTAACACTGAATGTACCCAAAGATGTTCAACGACTGTTTAAATTAATATTGTTTAAACTAATATTGTATGTACCCAACGAAGGTCAAAATTGTTTGACACCTACAGAATGTTGGAAAACTGTACTTTTTGTTATGTAAGCTTTGGCAATATGGTTCCCTGTAAACTTTCATGCCAATAAAGCATTTGAATTGATTTGAAAATAAAATTGAATTGAGAGAGAGAGAGAGAGACATGGAGAGAGTGAGCAAGATTGAGAGATAGGGAGAGGGAAACAGACAGAAGGAGAGAGAGAGAGAGAGAGACATGGAGAGAGTGAGCAAGACTGTGAGATAGAGAGAGGGAAACAGAGAGAAGGAATGAGAGAGAGAGAGAGAGAGACATGGAGAGAGTGAGCAAGACTGAGAGGTAGGGAGAGGGAAAGAGAGAGAAGGAAAGAGAGAGAGAGAGAGAGAGAGAGACATGGAGAGAGTGAGCAAGACTGAGAGATAGGGAGAGGGAAACAGACAGAAGTTAAGAGAGAGAGAGAGAAAAAGAAAATTCGACAACATCCAAATCCCAATCAAAATCTGGCTCAAAATATTTGACAGCATAATCCTGCCCATTGCACTGTATGGTAGTGAAGTATGGGGCCCGCTGAATCACCAAAGCTACACTAAATGGGAAAAACACACAATAGAAGCCCTACATGCAGAATTCTGCCGAAGCATCCTTCGCACCCAAAGAAAAACGCCAACAAATGCATGCAGAGCCAAACTAGGCAGATACCCACTGATAATAAACATCCAAAAACGAGCACTAAACTTCCTAAATCACCTCAAATCTAGCTCCCCAGACACCCTTCATTTCAAAGCCTTTCAGACCCAAGAGCTAAACCCAGAAAAGAGTCCCCTGAGTCAGCTGCTACTGAAACTAAGTACTCAGCCGGACCCTGACCAGCCCCAGACCAACACATCCGTCCAAACACCAATCCGAGTGAACCAAATCATTAAACAATGCAAAGAAACCTACCTGGAACATTGGAACAAAATAACCGAAAGCCAAAGCAGATTAGAATGTTACCGGGCCCTAAAAAGAGAATATAAACTGGCAGACTACCTCACGACCATCAGAGACACAAAACAGAGACAGACCCTCACCAGGTACAGACTAAGCGACCACCAACTGGAAATTGAAAAAGGCAGATACAAGAAATCCTGGCAGCCTAGAGAGAATAGAATATGCGATCAATGTCTGGCCGGCGAGGTTGAAACAGAAATGCATTTCCTCCTAAAATGCGAAAAATTCAACACATCAAGAAACATATTATTCAACAAGCTAAGCCAAACAACCCCAGATTTCAAGGAATTGGATGACCTGTCAAAATTGAGATTAGTCCAAGGAGAAGGAGACAGACCATACCTTGGGGCCAAATATGTAACAACATGTCACAACCTGAGGACTGTTTAAAATTAAGACTGTTTAAAATTATTATTGAACGTACCGAATGAAGTACAAAGAATGTTTAAAATTAATATTGTTTAAAAGAAATATTGTATGTACCCAACAAATGTCAAATCGATTGACACCTACAGAATGTTGGAAAACTGTACCTTTTTGCTATGTAAGCTTTGGCAATGTGGTTCTCTGTAAACTTTCATGCCAATAAAGCATTTGAACTGAGAGAGAGAGACATGGAGAGAGTGAGCAAGACTGAGAGATAGGGAGAGGGAAACAGACAGAAGGAGACAGAGAGAGAGAGAGAGAGACATGGAGAGAGTGAGCAAGACTGAGAGATAGGGAGAGGGAAACAGAGAGAAGGAGAGAGAGAGAGAAAGAGAGAGAGTCATGGAGAGAGTGAGCAAGACTGAGAGATAGGGAGAGGGAAACAGGCAGAAGGAGAGAGAGAGAGAGAGAGATGGAGAGAGTGAGCAAGACTGAGAGATAGGGAGAGCGAAAGAGACAGAAGGAGAGCGAGAGAGAGAGAGAGACATGGAGAGAGTGAGCAAGACTGAGAGATAGGGAGAGGGAAACAGACAGAAGGTGAGAGAGAGAGAGAGAGAGAGACATGGAGAGAGTGAGCAAGACTGTGAGATAGATAGAGGGAAACAGAGAGAAGGAAAGAGAGAGAGAGAGATTAATGTCAAAATTGAGATTAGTCCTAGGAGAAGGAGACAGACCATACCTTGGGGCTAAATATGTAACAACATGTCACAACCTGAGGACTGTTTAAAAGTAAGACTGTTTAAAATTAATATTGAACGTACCAAATGAAGTAGAAAGACTGTTTAAAATTAATATTGTTTAAAAGTAATATTGTATATACCCAACAAATGTCAAATCGATTGACACCTACAGAATGTTGGAAAACTGTACCTTTTTGCAATGTAAGCTTTGGCAATATGGTTCTCTGTAAACTTTCATGCCAATAAAGCATTTGAACTGAACTGAACTGAAAAAAAAACTGAGAGAGAGAGACATGGAGAGAGTGAGCAAGACTGAGAGATAGGGAGAGGGAAAGAGAGAGAAGGAAAGAGAGAGAGAGAGAGAGAGAGAGACAAGAAGAGAGTGAGCAAGACTGAGCGATCGGGAGAGGGAAACAGACAGAAGGAGAGAGAGAGAGAGAGAGATAGTGAGAGACATGGAGAGAGTGAGCAAATCTGAGAGATAGGGAGAGGGAAACAGACAGAAGGAGAGAGAGAGAGAGAGAGAGGGACATGGAGAGAGTGGGCAAGACAGAGAGATAGGGAGAGGGAAACAGACAGAAGGAGAGAGAGAGAGAGAGAGAGAGACATGAAGAGAGTGAGCAAGACTGAGAGATAGGGAGAGGGAAACAGACAGAAGGAGAGAGAGAGAGAGAGAGAGAGAGACATGGAGAGAGTGAGCAAGGCTGAGAGATAGGGAGAGGGAAACAGACAGAAGGAGAGAGAGAGAGAGAGAGAAAGAGAGAGATATGGAGCGAGTGAGCAAGACTGAGAGATAGGGAGAGGGAAACAGACAGAAGGAGAGAGAGAGAGAGAGAGAGAGACATGGAGAGAGTGAGCAAGTCTGAGAGATAGGGAGAGGGAAACAGACAGAAGGAGAGAGAGAGAGAGCGAGACATGGAGAGAGTGAGCAAGACTGAGAGACAGGGAGTGGGAAACAAACAGAAGGCGAGAGAGAGAGCGAGTAATGGAGAGAGTGAGCAAGACTTAGAGATAGGGAGAGGGAAACAGACAGAAGGAGAGAGATAGAGAGAGAGACATGGAGAGAGTGAGCAAGACTGAGAGATCGGGAGAGGGAAACCGACAGAAGGCAAGAGAGAGAGAGAGAGAGAGAGAGGCATGGAGAGAGTGAGCAAGACTGAGAGATAGGGAGAGGGAAACAGACAGAAGGCAAGAGAGAGAGAGAGAGAGAGACATGGAGAGAGTGAGCAAGACTCAGAGATAGGGAGAGTGAAACAGGCAGAAGGAGAGAGAGAGAGAGAGAGAGAGAGAGAGACATGCAGAGAGTGAGCATGACAGAGAGATAGGGAGAGGGAAACAGAGAGAAGGAGAGAGAGAGAGAGAGAGAGACATGGAGAGAGTGAGCAAGACTGAGTGATTGGGAGAGGGAAACAGACAGAAGGTGAGAGAGAGAGAGAGAGAGAGACATGGAGAGAGTGAGCAAGACTGAGAGATAGGGAGAGGGAAACAGACAGAAGTCAAGAGAGAGAGAAACAACCATGTGTTTGGCCAGACCACTTTAGATGTCACACCAGCCATCGCAAATCGGAACAACCTTGATCGTGAAATAAATAAAAGCGGTAGGGAGGTAGTGCAACTCTGCCAAGCCTTAGGCCTGTACATAGTTAACAGTAGGTTCAGAGGGGACTCCCTAGGGAGACTCACATACTCCTCAACTCTTGGGTCTAGTGTGGTGGACTATACAATCACTGACCTGGACCCCTGCGATATCAACTCATTCACTGTCAGGCAGCAATCCCCACTCTCAGACCATAACCAAATAAACATGTACCTTAAACTTTCTGCCCAAACTACAGACACAAAAAAGGAACCCAGTAAGCTCCATAAAATAAACCAGACATACAGATGAGCCCCAGACAGTGGAGAAAAATTCATCACAGCACTAAAGTCACCTGATCTCACAAGTAAAATATCAAAATTTAAAGAAAACCCATACGAGATCACCAGAGATGGTGTAAACATGGCCATAGAGGATATAAATATGATCTTCCATGAGGCAGCTGTAAAAGCCGACCTTGTGAAACAGAAGAGGAAGCGTCACAAAAGACAAAATAAAAATAAGAAATGGTTTGACCACGAATGCAAAAATGCCAGAAAAGACCTGAGAAAAATATCAAACCAAAAGCATCGCCAACCAAACAATCCGGACCTACGTACTAGATACAATGAAACCCTCAAAAGATATAAACACACCATTAGGAACAAAACACAAAACTATACCCACAAAATACTCGAAGAAATTGAAAACTCCACCAATCCAAAACAATTCTGGGAAATGTGGAATAACCTGAGTACAACACAATTGCAAGCATTACCAATCCAAGATGGCGACATCTGGAGAACACATTTTGAAAACCTCTACAAAGACATCCCAATAAACGAAACAAACCCAAGTCAACATCAGGTCACAGAAAAACTCCACACATTAGAAGCAACAATTAAAGACAACCAAAACCCTCTAGACTCCCCAATCACATGGAAAGAACTGGCCACAAAAACAAAATCTCTCCACCTAAAGAAAGCCTGTGGCCCAGACAACATCAAAAATGAAATGCTCAAGTTCAGCAATATGGAGATGCAGGGTGCGGTACTCAAATTATTCAACATCATATTACGTTCAGGCTGTTTTCCCGATATCTGGTGCCAAGGACTAATCTCCCCCATATATAAAAGTGGAAACAAATCAGACCCAAATAACTACCGCGGCATCTGTGTCAACAGTTGTCTAGGGAAGTTATTCTGCAGTATTCTAAATAGTAGATTACTTGATTTTCTTAACAAACATAATATCCTCAGAAAAAACCAAATAGGCTTTCTTCCAAAACACCGCACCGCCGACCATATCTATACCCTTCACACCCTCATTGAAAAACATATACACCAAACAAAAAATGGGAAAATATTCGCCTGTTTCATCGACTTCAAGAAAGCCTTTGACTCTATATGGCACGAAGGGCTCTATTATAAACTTCTTCAGTGTGGAATAGGGGGCAAAGTCTATGACCTTATTAAATCAATGTATCTGAAAAACAAATGCGGGGTCAAAATTGGTGACAAACGCACCGATTTCTTCACCCAGAGAAGAGGCGTCTGGCAGGGCTGCAATTTGAGCCCGACCCTGTTCAACATATACATAAATGAATTAGCAGACATGCTGGAGCAAAGCGAGTCACCAGGTCTCCGTCTCCTGGATGGAGAAGTGAAATCCCTGTTCTATGCGGACGACCTGGTTCTGCTGTCTCCCACAGAACAGGGATTACAGCAACAACTAGACCTACTCGACAAACACTGCCAAAATTGGGCTCTAACAGTAAATCTAAAGAAAACCAACATCATGATTTTTCAAAAAAGGCCCAGATGTCAGGAAAACAAATACCAGTTTACCCTCAGTGATATCACTATAGGACACACTATGAGCTACACCTACCTTGGTCTAACTATTACAGCATCAGGGAGCTTCAGCATAGCAGTGAATGCACTAAAAGAAAAAGCCCGAAGAGCCCTATAAGCAATAAAAAGAAAATTCTACAACATCCAAATCCCAATCAAAATCTGGCTCAAAATATTTGACAGCATAATCCTGCCCATTGCACTGTACGGTAGTGAAGTATGGGACCCGCTAAATCACCAAAGCTACACTTAATGGGAAAAACACACAATAGAAGCCCTACATGCAGAATTCTGCCGAAGCATCCTTCGCACCCAAAGAAAAACGCCAACAAATGCATGCAGAGCCGAACTAGGCAGATACCCACTGATAATAAACATCCAAAAACGAGCACTAAACTTCTTAAATCACCTCAAATCTAGCTCCCCAGACACCCTTCATTTCAAAGCCTTTCAGACCCAAGAGCTAAACCCAGAAAAGAGTCCCCTGAGTCAGCTGCTACTGAAACTAAGTACTCAGCCGGACCCTGACCAGCCCCAGACCAACACAGCCGTCCAAACACCAATCCGAGTGAATCAAATCATTAAAAAATGCAAAGAAACCGACCTGGAACATTGGAACAAAATAACCGAAAGCCAAAGCAGATTAGAATGTTACCGGGCCCTAAAAAGAGAATATAAACTGGCAGACTACCTCACGACCATCAGAGACACAAAACAGAGACATACCCTCACCAGGTACAGACTAAGCGACCACCAACTGGAAATTGAAAAAGGCAGGTACAAGAAAGCCTGGCAGCCTAGAGAGAATAGAATATGCGATCAATGTCTGGCCGGCGAGGTTGAAACAGAAATGCATTTCCTCCTATAATGTGAAAAATTCAACACATCAAGAAGCATATTATTCAACAAGCTAAGCCAAACAACCCCAGATTTCAAGGAATTGGATGACTTGTCAAAATTGAGATTAGTCCTGGGAGAAGGAGACAGACCAAACCTTGGGGCCAAATATGTAACAACATGTCACAACCTGAGGACTGTTTAAAAGTAAAACTGTTTAAAATTAATATTGTTAAAAGTAATATTGTATGTACCCAACAAATGTCAAATCGATTGACACCTACAGAATGTTGGAAAACTGTACCTTTTTGCTATGTAAGCTTTGGCAATATGGTTCTCTGTAAACTTTCATGCCAATAAAGCATTTGAATTGGAATTGGAATTGGAATTGGAGAGAGAGACATGGAGAGAGTGAGCAAGACTGATAGATAGGGAGAGGGAAACAGACAGAAGGTAAGAGAGAGAGAGAGAGAGAGACATGGAGAGAGTGAGCAAGACTGATAGATAGGGAGAGGGAAACAGACAGAAGGTGAGAGAGAGAGAGAGAGACATGGAGAGAATGAGCAAGACTGAGAGATAGGGAGTGGGAAACAGACAGAAGGAGAGAGAGAGAGAGTGAGAGAGACATGGAGAGAGTGAGCAAGACTGAGAGATAGGGAGTGGGAAACAGAGAGAAGGAGAGAGAGAGAGAGAGAGAGAGAGACATGGAGAGAGTGAGCAAGACTGAGAGATAGGGAGAGGGAAACAGGCAGAAGGTGAGAGAGAGAGAGAGAGAGACATGGAGAGAGTGAGCAAGACTGAGAGATAGGGAGAGGGAAACAGAGAGAAGGAGAGAGAGAGAGAGAGCGAGAGAGACATGGAGAGTGTGAGCAAGACTGAGAGATAGGGAGAGGGAAACAGACAGAAGGAGAGAGAGAGAGGGACATGGAGAAAGTGAGCAAGTCTGAGAGATAGGGAGAGGGAAACAGACAGAAGGAGAGAGAGAGAGAGAGAGAGAGACATGGAGAGAGTACGCAAGACTGAGAGATAGGGAGAGGGAAACAGACAGAATGAGAGAGAGAGAGAGAGAGACATGGAGAGAGTGAGCAAGACTGAGAGATAGGGAGAGGGAAACAGACAGAAGGAGACAGAGAGAGAGAGAGAGAGAGACATGGAGAGACTGAGCAAGACTGAGAGATAGGGAGAGGGAAACAGAGAGAAGGAGAGAGAGAGAGAGAGAGATGGAGAGAGTGAGCAAGACTGAGAGATAGGGAGAGCGAAACAGACAGAAGGAGAGCGAGAGAGAGATACATGGAGAGAGTGAGCAAGACTGAGAGATAGGGAGAGGGAAACAGACAGAAGGTGAGAGAGAGAGAGAGAGAGACATGGAGAGAGTGAGCAAGACTGAGAGATAGGGACAGGAAACAGACAGAAGGAGAGAGAGAGAGAGAGAGACATGGAGAGAGTGAGGAAGACTGTGAGATAGAGAGAGGGAAACAGAGAGAAGGAAAGAGAGAGAGAGAGAGAGAGACATGGAGAGAGTGAGCAAGACTGAGAGATAGGGAGAGGGAAAGAGAGAGAAGGAAAGAGAGAGAGAGAGAGAGAGAGAGACATGGAGAGAGAGAGCAAGACTGAGAGATAGGGAGAGGGAAACAGACAGAAGGTGAGAGAGAGAGACAGAGAGACAGAGACATGGAGAGAGTGAGCAAGACTGAGAGATAGAGTGAGGGAAACAGACAGAAGGAGAGAGAGAGAGAGAGAGAGAGACATGGAGAGAGTGGGCAAGACTGAGAGATAGGGAGAGGGAAACAGACAGAAGGAGAGAGAGAGAGAGAGAGATAGAGAGACATGGAGAGAGTGAGCAAGACTGAGCGATAGGGAGAGGGAAACAGACAGAAGGAGAGAGAGAGAGAGAGAGAGAGAGACATGGAGAGAGTGAGCAAGACTGAGAGATAGGGAGAGGGAAACAGACAGAAGGAGAGAGAGAGAGAGAGAGAGAGACATGGAGTGAGCAAGACTGAGAGATAGGGAGAGGGAAACAGACAGAAGGAGAGACAGAGAGAGAGAGAGAGAGACATGGAGAGAGTGAGCAAGTCTGAGAGATAGGGAGAGGGAAACAGACAGAAGGAGAGAGAGAGAGAGCGAGACATGGAGAGAGTGAGCAAGACTGAGAGATAGGGAGTGGGAAACAAACAGAAGGAGAGAGATAGAGAGAGAGACATGGAGAGAGTGAGCAAGACTGAGAGATAGGGAGAGGGAAACAGACAGAAGGCGAGAGAGAGAGGGAGAGACATGGAGAGAGTGAGCAAGACTGAGAGATAGGGAGAGGGTAGCAGACAGGAGGCAAGAGGGAGAGAGAGAGAGAGAGACATGGAGAGAGTGAGCAAGACTGAGAGATAGGGAGAGGGAAACAGAGAGAAGGAGAGAGAGAGAGCGACCGACATGGAGAGAGTGAGCAAGACTGAGAGATAGTGAGAGGGAAACTGACAGAAGGAGAGAGAGAGAGAGTGAGAGAGACTTGGAGAGAGTGAGCAAGACTGAGAGATAGGGAGAGGGAAACAGACAGAAGGCAAGAGAGAGAGAGACATGGAGAGAGTGAGCAAGAGAGGATATAAATATGATCTTCCATGAGGCAGCTGTAAAAGCCGACCTTGTGAAACAGAAGAGGAAGCGTCACAAAAGACAAAATAAAAATAAGAAATGGTTTGACCACGAATGCAAAAATGCCAGAAAAGACCTGAGAAAAATATCAAACCAAAAGCATCGCCATCCAAACAATCCGGACCTACGTACTAGATACAATGAAACCCTCAAAAGATATAAACACACCATTAGGAACAAAACACAAAACTATACCCACAAAATACTCGAAGAAATTGAAAACTCCACCAATCCAAAACAATTCTGGGAAATGTGGAATAACCTGAGTACAACACAATTGCAAGCATTACCAATCCAAGATGGCGACATCTGGAGAACACATTTTGAAAACCTCTACAAAGACATCCCAATAAACGAAACAAACCCAAGTCAACATCAGGTCACAGAAAAACTCCACACATTAGAAGCAACAATTAAAGACAACCAAAACCCTCTAGACTCCCCAATCACATGGAAAGAACTGGCCACAAAAACAAAATCTCTCCACCTAAAGAAAGCCTGTGGCCCAGACAACATCAAAAATGAAATGCTCAAGTCCAGCAATATGGAGATGCAGGGTGCGGTACTCAAATTATTCAACATCATATTACGTTCAGGCTGTTTTCCCGATATCTGGTGCCAAGGACTAATCTCCCCCATATATAAAAGTGGAAACAAATCAGACCCAAATAACTACCGCGGCATCTGTGTCAACAGTTGTCTAGGGAAGTTATTCTGCAGTATTCTAAATAGTAGATTACTTGATTTTCTTAACAAACATAATATCCTCAGAAAAAACCAAATAGGCTTTCTTCCAAAACACCGCACCGCCGACCATATCTATACCCTTCACACCCTCATTGAAAAACATATACACCAAACAAAAAATGGGAAAATATTCGCCTGTTTCATCGACTTCAAGAAAGCCTTTGACTCTATATGGCACGAAGGGCTCTATTATAAACTTCTTCAGTGTGGAATAGGGGGCAAAGTCTATGACCTTATTAAATCAATGTATCTGAAAAACAAATGCGGGGTCAAAATTGGAGACAAACGCACCGATTTCTTCACCCAGAGAAGAGGCGTCCGGCAGGGCTGCAATTTGAACCCGACCCTGTTCAACATATACATAAATGAATTAGCAGACATGCTGGAGCAAAGCGAGTCACCAGGTCTCCGTCTCCTGGATGGAGAAGTGAAATCCCTGTTCTATGCGGACGACCTGGTTCTGCTGTCTCCCACAGAACAGGGATTACAGCAACAACTAGACCTACTCGACAAATACTGCCAAAATTGGGCTCTAACAGTAAATCTAAAGAAAACCAACATCATGATTTTTCAAAAAAGGCCCAGATGTCAGGAAAACAAATACAAGTTTACCCTCAGTGATACCACTATAGGACACACTATGAGCTACACCTACCTTGGTCTAACTATTACAGCATCAGGGAGCTTCAGCATAGCAGTGAATGCACTAAATGAAAAAGCACGAAGAGCCCTATATGCAATAAAAAGAAAATTCTACAACATCCAAATCCCAATCAAAATCTGGCTCAAAATATTTGACAGCATAATCCTGCCCATTGCACTGTACGGTAGTGAAGTATGGGGCCCGCTAAATCACCAAAGCTACACTAAATGGGAAAAACACACAATAGAAGCCCTACATGCAGAATTCTGCCGAAGCATCCTTCGCACCCAAAGAAAAACGCCAACAAATGCATGCAGAGCCGAACTAGGCAGATACCCACTGATAATAAACATCCAAAAACGAGCACTAAACTTCCTAAATCACCTCAAATCTAGCTCCCCAGACACACTCCATTTCAAAGCCTTTCAGACCCAAGAGCTAAACCCAGAAAAAAGTCCCCTGAGTCAGCTGCTACTGAAACTAAGTACTCAGCCGGACCCTTACCAGCCCCAGACCAACACAGCCGTCCAAACACCAATCCGAGTGAACCAAATCATTAAAAAATGCAAAGAAAGCTACCTGGAACATTGGAACAAAATAACCGAAAGCCAAAGCAGATTAGAATGTTACCAGGCCCTAAAAAGAGAATATAAACTGGCAGACTACCTCACGACCATCAGAGACACAAAACAGAGACAGACCCTCACCAGGTACAGACTAAGCGACCACCAACTGGTAATTGAAAAAGGCAGATACAAGAAATCCTGGCAGCCTAGAGAGAATAGAATATGCGATCAATGTCTGGCCGGCGAGGTTGAAACAGAGATGCATTTCCTCCTAAAATGCGAAAAATTCAACACATCAAGAAACATATTATTCAACAAGCTAAGCCAAACAACCCCAGATTTCAAGGAATTGGATGACCTGTCAAAATTGAGATTAGTCCTAGGAGAAGGAGACAGACCATACCTAGGGGCCAAATATGTAACAACATGTCACAACCTGAGGACTGTTTAAAATTAAGACTGTTTAAAATTAATATTGAACGTACCAAATGAAGTACAAAGACTGTTTAAAATTAATATTGTTTAAAAGTAATATTGTATGTACCCAACAAATGTCAAATCGATTGACACCTACAGAATGTTGGAAAACTGTACCCTTTTGCTATGTAAGCTTTGGCAATATGGTTCTCTGTAAACTTTCATGCCAATAAAGCATTTGAACTGAGCAAGACTGAGAGATAGGGAGAGGGAAACAGACAGAAGGAGAGAGAGAGAGAGTAATGGAGAGAGTGAGCAAGTCTGAGAGATAGGGAGAGGGAAGCAGACAGAAGGAGAGAGAGAGATAGCAAGAGAGAGACATGGAGAGAGTGAGCAAGACTGAGAGATAGGGTGAGGGAAACAGACAGAAGGAGAGAGAGAGAGAGAGAGAGTGAGAGACATGGAGAGAGTGAGCAAATCTGAGAGATAGGGAGAGGGAATCAGACAGAAGGAGAGAGAGAGAGAGAGAGACATGGAGAGAGTGAGCAAGACTGAGAGATAGGGAGAGGGAAACAGACAGAAGGAGAGAGAGAGAGAGAGACATGGAGAGAGTGAGCAAGACTGAGAGATAGGGTGAGGGAAACAGACAGAAGGAGAGAGAGAGAGAGAGAGAGTGAGAGACATGGAGAGAGTGAGCAAATCTGAGAGATAGGGAGAGGGAAACAGACAGAAGGAGAGAGAGAGAGAGTGAGAGAGAGACATGGAGAAAGTGAGCAAGACTGAGAGATAGGGAGAGGGAAACAGACAGAAGGAGAGAGAGAGAGAGTGAGAGAGAGACATGGAGAGAGTGAGCAAGACTGAGAGATAGGGAGAGGGAAACAGACAGAAGGAGAGAGAGAGAGACAGAGAGTGAGAGAGATGGAGAGAGTGAGCAAATCTGAGAGATAGGGAGAGGGAAACAGACAGAAGGAGAGAGAGAGAGAGAGAGAGGGAGAGACATGGAGAGAGTGAGCAAGACTGAGAGATAGGGAGAGGGAAACAGACAGAAGGAGAGAGAGAGAGAGAGAGAGAGAGACATGGAGCGAGTGAGCAAGACTGAGAGATAGGGAGAGGGAAACAGACAGAAGGAGAGAGAGAGAGAGAGAGAGAGAGAGAGACATGGAGAGAGTGAGCAAGACTGAGAGATAGGGAGAGGGAAACAGACAGAAGGAGAGAGAGAGAGAGAGAGAGAGAGAGAGAGAGACATGGAGCGAGTGAGCAAGACTGAGAGATAGGGAGAGGGAAACAGACAGAAAGAGAGAGAGAGAGAGAGAGAGAGAGACATGGAGAGAGTGAGCAAGACTGAGAGATAGGGAGAGGGAAGCAGACAGAAGGAGAGAGAGAGAGAGAGAGTAATGGAGAGAGTGAGCAAGACTGAGAGATAGGGAGAGGGAAACAGACAGAAGGAGAGAGAGAGAGATAGACATGGAGAGAGTGAGCAAGACTGAGAGATAGCGAGAGGGAAACTGACAGAAGGCGAGAGAGATAGAGAGAGAGGGAGAGACATGGAGAGAGCGAGCAAGACGGAGAGATAGGGAGAGGGAAACAGACAGGAGGCAAGAGGGAGAGAGAGAGAGAGACATGGAGAGAGTGAGCAAGACAGAGATAGGGAGAGGGAAACAGAGAGAAGGAGAGAGAGAGAGAGAGAGAGAGAGACATGGAGAGAGCGAGCAAGACTGAGAGATAGGGAGAGGGAAACAGATTGAAGGAGAGAGAGAGACATGGAGAGAGTGAGCAAGTCTGAGAGATAGGGAGCGGGAAACAGACAGAAGGAGAGAGAGAGAGAGAGAGAGAGACATGGAGAGAGTGAGCAAGACTGAGAGATAGGGAGAGGGAAACAGACAGAAGGAGACAGAGAGAGAGAGAGACATGGAGAGAGTGAGCAAGACTGAGAGATAGGGAGTGGGAAACAGACAGAAGGAGAGAGAGAGAGATTAATGGAGAGAGTGAGCAAGTCTGAGAGATAGGGAGAGGGAAACAGACAGAAGGAGAGAGAGAGAGAGAGAGAGAGAGACATGGAGAGAGTGAGCAAGACTGAGAGATAGGGAGAGGGAAACAGACAGAAGGCGAGAGAGAGAAAAAGAGGGAGAGACATGGAGAGAGTGAGCAAGACTGAGTGATAGGGAGTGGGAAACAGACAGAAGGCAAGAGGGAGCAAAGTGAGTCACCAGGTCTCCGTCTCCTGGATGGAGAAGTGAAGTCCCTGTTCTATGCGGATGACCTGGTTCTGCTGTCTCCCACAGAACAGGGATTACAGCAACAACTAGAACTACTCGACAAATACTGCCAAAATTGGGCTGTAACAGTAAATCTAAAGAAAACCAACATCATGATTTTTCAAAAAAGACCCAGATGTCAGGAAAATAAATACCAGTTTACCCTCAGTGATACCACTATAGGACACACTATGAGCTACACCTACCTTGGTCGAACTATTACAGCATCAGGGAGCTTCAGCATAGCAGTGAATGCACTAAAAGAAAAAGCCCGAAGAGCCCGATATGGAATAAAAAGAAAATTCTACAACATCCAAATCCCAATCAAAATCTGGCTCAAAATATTTGACAGCATAATCCTGCCCATTGCACTGTACAGTAGTGAAGTATGGGGCCCGCTAAATCACCAAAGCTACACTAAATGGGAAAAACACACAATAGAAGCCCTACATGCAGAATTCTGCCGAAGCATCCTTCGCACCCAAAGAAAAACGCCAACAAATGCATGCAGAGCCGAACTGGGCAGATACCCACTGATAATAAACATCCAAAAACGAGCACTAAACTTCCTAAATCACCTCAAATCTAGCTCCCCAGACACCCTTCATTTCAAAGCCTTTCAGACCCAAGAGCTAAACCCAGAAAAGAGTCCCCTGAGTCAGCTGCTACTGAAACTAAGTACTCAGCCGGACCCTGACCAGCCCCAGACCAACACAGCCGTCCAAACACCAATCCGAGTGAACCAAATCATTAAAAAATGCAAAGAAACCTACCTGGAACATTGGAACAAAATAACCGAAAACCAAAGCAGATTAGAATGTTACCGGGCCCTAAAAGGAGAATATAAACTGGCAGACTACCTCACGACCATCAGAGACACAAAACAGAGACAGACCCTCACCAGGTACAGACTAAGCGACCACCAACTGGAAATTGAAAAAGGCAGATACAAGAAATCCTGGCAGCCTAGAGAGAATAGAATATGCGATCAATGTCTGGCTGGCGAGGTTGAAACAGAAATGCATTTCCTCCTAAAATGCGAAAAATTCAACACATCAAGAAACATATTATTCAACAAGCTAAGCCAAACAACCCCAGATTTCAAGGAATTGGATGATCTGTCAAAATTGGGATTCGTCCTAGGAGAAGGAGACAGACCATACCTTGGGGCCAAATATGTAACAACATGTCACAACCTGAGGACTGTTTAAAAGTAAGACTGTTTAAAATTAATATTGAACGTACCAAATGAAGTAGAAAGACTGTTTAAAATTAATATTGTTTAAAAGTAATATTGTATGTACCCAACAAATGTCAAATCGATTGACACCTACAGAATGTTGGAAAACTGTACCTTTTTGCTATGTAAGCTTTGGCAATATGGTTCTCTGTAAACTTTCATGCCAATAAAGCATTTGAATTGAATTGAATTGAGAGAGAGCTGATGAGCTGAACCCAGAAACGAGTCCCCTGAGTCAGTTGTTACTGAAACTAAGTTCTCCTACCCAGCCAGACCCTGACCAGTCCCAGACCAACATTGCTCCCCAAACACCAATCCGAGTGAAACAAATCATTAAACAATGCAAAGAAACCTACCTGGAACATTGGAACACAATAACCAAAAGCCAAAGCAGATTAGAATGCTAACGGGCCCTAAAAAGAGAATATAAACTGGCAGACTATCTCTCGACCATCAGAGACACAAAACAGAGACAGACCCTCACCAGATACAGACTAAGCGACCACCAACTGGCAATTGAAAAAGGAAGATACAAGAAATCTTGGCAACCTAAGGAAAATAGATTATGTGATCACTATCTGGCCAGCAAGGTTGAGACAGAGGTGCACTTCCTCCTAAAATGCGAAAAATTCAACGAGACAAGAAACATATAATTTGACAAGCTCAGCCTTACAACCCCAGATTTCAAAGAATTGGATGACCTGTCAAAATTAATAATAGTCCTGGGGGAGGGAGACAGACCATATCATGGTGCCCAATGTGCAA
Organism: Somniosus microcephalus; assembly: GCF_052327205.1. Taxonomy (NCBI): domain Eukaryota; kingdom Metazoa; phylum Chordata; class Chondrichthyes; order Squaliformes; family Somniosidae; genus Somniosus; species Somniosus microcephalus. Next base: position 75,103,395 of record NW_028225179.1, read on the forward strand.
CAACATGTCACAACCTGAGGAACATTGAGTGACTAACGAGCACACCCATAGCATATATACGCTAAAAATGTTTAAATCAATACCGAATGTGCCCAACGACTGTTTTAAATTAATACTGAATGCATCCAACGAGGGACAACGACTGTTTAAATTAATACTGTCTGTACCCAACGAGGGTCAAAAACGTTTGACACCTACAGAATGTTGGAAATCTGTACTTTTTGTTATGTAATCTTTGGCAACATGGTTCCCTGTAAACTTTCATGCCAATAAAGCATTTGAAATGAATTGAATTGAATTGAGAGAGAGACATGGAGAGAGTGAGCAAGACTGAGAGATAGGGTGAGGGAAACAGACAGAAGGAGAGAGAGAGACAGAGAGACATGGAGAGAGTGAGCAATACTGAGAGATAGGGAGAGGGAAACACACAGAAGGAGAGAGAGAGAGAGAGACATGGAGAGAGTGAGCAAGACTGAGAGATAGGGAGAGGGAAAGAGACAGAAGGAGAGAGAGAGAGAGAGAGGGAGAGAAACACGGAGAGAGTGAGCAAGACTGAGAGATAGGGAGAGGGAAACAGAGAGAAGGAGAGAGAGAGAGTGACATGGAGAGAGTGAGCAAGACTGAGAGAGAGGAAGAGGGAAACAGACAGAAGGAGAGAGAGAGTGAGAGAGAGAGAGACATGGAGAGAGTGAGCAAGACTGGGAGATAGGGAGTTGGAAACAGACAGAAGGCGAGAGAGAGAGAGAGAGAGAAATGGAGAGAGTGAGCAACACTGAGAGACAGGGAGAGGGAAACAGACAGATGGTGAGAGAGAGAGAGAGAGAGAGAGAGACATGGAGAGAGTGAGCAAGACTGAGCAATAGGGAGAGGGAAACAGACAGAAGGAGAGCGAGAGAGAGGGAGAGACATGGAGCGAGTGAGCAAGACTGAGAGATAGGGAGATGGAAACAGACAGAAGGAGAGAGAGAGAGAGAGAGAGACATGGAGAGAGTGAGCAAGACTGAGAGATAGGGAGAGGGAAACAGACAGATGGAGAGAGAGAGATGTCACACCAGCCATCGCAAATCGGAACAGCCTTGATTGTGAAATAAAGAAAAGCGGCAGGGAGGTAGTGCAACTCTGCCGAGCCTTAGGCCTGTACATAGTTAACGGTAGGTTCAGAGGGGACTCCTTCGGGAGACTCACATATTCCTCAACTCTTGGGTCTAGTGTGGTGGATTATACAATCACTGACCTGGACCCCTGTGATATCAACGCATTCACTGTCAGGCAGCAATCCCCCCTCTCAGACCATAACCAAATAAATGTGTACCTTAAACTTTTTGCCCAAACTACAGACACAAAAAAGGAACCCAGTAAGCTCCATAAAATAAACCAGACATACAGATGGGACCCAGACAGTGGAGACAAATTCATCACAGCACTAAACCCACCTGATCTCACAAGTAAAATATCAAAATTTCAAGAAAATCTATATGAGACCACCAGAGATGGTGTAAACATGGCCATAGATGATATAAATATGATCTTCCATGAGGCAGCTGTCAAAGCCAACCTTGTGAAACAGAAGAGGGAACGTTACAAAAGTCAGAATAAAAATGAGAAATGGTTTGACCACGAATGCAAAAATGCCAGAAAAGACCTGAGAAAAATATCAAACCAAAAACATCGCCAACCAAACAATCCAGACCTACGTACTAGATACAATGAGACCCTCAAAAGATATAAACACACCATTCGGAAAAAAACACAAAATTATACCCACAAAATACTCGAAGAAATTAAAAACTCCATTCATCCAAATCAATTCTGGGAAATGTGGAATAACCTGAGTACAACACAATTGCAAGCATTACCAATCCAAGATGGCGACATCTGGAGAACACATTTTGAAAACCTCTACAAAGACATCCCAATAAACAAAACAAACCCAAGTCAACATCATTTCACAGAAAAACTCCACACATTAGAAGCAACAATTAAAGACAACCAAAACCCTCTAGACTCCCCAATCACATGGAAAGAATTGGCCACAAAAACAAAATCTCTCCACCTAAAGAAAGCCTGTGGTCCAGACAACATCAAAAATGAAATGCTCAAGTTCAGCAACATGGAGATGCAGGGTGCGGTACTCAAGTTATTCAACATCATATTACGTTCAGGCTGTTTTCCCGATATCTGGTACCAAGGACTCATCTCTCCCATATATAAAAGTGGAAACAAATCAGACCCAAATAACTACCGTGGCATCTGTGTCAACAGTTGTCTCGGGAAGTTATTCTGCAGTATTCTAAATAGTAGATTACTGGATTTTCTTAACAAACATAAGATCCTTAGAAAAATTCAAGTAGGCTTTCTTCCAAAACACCGCACCACCGACCATGTCTATACCCTTCACACTCTCATTGAAAAGCATGTACACCAAACAAAAAATGGGAAAATATTCGCTTGTTTCATTGACTTCAAGAAAGCTTTTGACTCTATCTGGCACGAAGGGCTCTATTACAAACTTCTTCAGTGTGGAATAGGGGGCAAAGTCTATGACCTTATTAAATTGATGTATCTGAAAAATAAATGCGGTGTCAAAATTGGAGACCAACGCACCTGTTTCTTCACCCAGAGAAGAGGCGTCCGGCAGGGCTGCAATTTGAGCCCGACCCTGTTCAACATATACATAAATGAACTAGCAGACATGCTGGAGCAAAGCAAGTCACTGGGTCTATGGCTCCTGGATGGAGAAGTGAAATCCCTGTTCTATGCAGACGACCAGGTTCTGCTGTCTTCCACAGAACAGGGAATACAGCAGCAACTAGACCTACTCGACAAATAATGCCAAAATTGGGCCCTAACAGTAAATCTAAAGAAAACCAACATCATGATTTTTCAAAAAAGGCCCAAGTGTCAGGAAATCAAATACCAGTTTACTCTCAGTGATACCATCATAGGACACACTATGAGCTACACTTACCTTGGTCTAACCATTACAGCATCAGGGAGCTTCAGCATAGCAGTGAATGAACTAAAAGAAAAAGCCCGAAGAGCCCTATATGCAATATAAAGAAAATTCTACAACATCCAAATCCCAATCGAAATCTGGCTAAAAATATTTGACAGCGTAATCCTGCCGATTGCGCTGTATGGTAGTGAAGTATGGGGCCCGCTCAATCACCATAGCTACACTAAATGGGAAAAAAACACAATAGAAGCCCTACATGCAGAATTATGCCGAAGCATCCTTCGCACCCAAAGGAAAACACCAACAAATGCATGCAGAGCCGAACTAGGCAGATACCCACTGATAATAAACATCCAAAAACGAGCACTAAACTTCCTAAATCACCTCAAATCTAACTCCCCAGACACTCTTCATTTTAAAGCCATCCAGACCCAAGAGCTAAACCCAGAAAAGAGTCCCCTGAGTCAGCTGCTACTGAAACTAAGTAGTCCTACTCAGCCGGACCCTGACCAGCCCCAGACCAACACTGCCGTCCATACACCAATCCGAGTGAACCAAATCATTAAACAAAGCACAGAAACCTACCTGGAACATTGGAACAAAATAACCAAAAGCCAAAGCAGAATAGAATGTTACCGGGCCCTAAAAAGAGAATATAAACTGGCAGACTATCTCTCGACCATCAGAGACACAAAACAGAGACAGACCCTCATAAGGTACAGACTAAGCGACCACCAACTGGCAATTGAAAAAGGAAGATACAAGAAATCCTGGCAGCCTAGAGAGAATAGAATATGTGATCAATGTCTGGCCGGCGAGGTTGAGACAGAGATGCATTTCCTCCTAAAAT
>NW_028225179.1:75112200-75265149 GCF_052327205.1 Somniosus microcephalus
CAGGCAGGAGGAAGGAGGGAGAGAGAGAAAGAGAGACATGGAGAGAGTGATCAAGACTGAGAGATAGGGAGAGGGAAACAGACAGAAGGCAAGAGAGAGAGAGCGAGAGAGAGAGAGACATGGAGAGAGTGAGCAAGACTGAGAGATAGGGAGAGGGAAACACACAGAAGGAGAGAGGGAGAAAGAGAGACATGGAGAGAGTGAGCAAGACTGAGAGCTAGGGAGAGGGAAACAGACAGAAGGTGAGAGAGAGAGTGAGACAGAGACATGGAGATAGTGAGCAAGGCTGAGAGATAGGGAGAGGGAAACAGACAGAAGGAGAGAGAGAGAGAGAGAGACATGGAGAGAGTGAGCAAGACTGAGGGATAGGGAGAGGGAAACAGACAGAAGGCAAGAGAGAGAGAGAGAGAGAGAGAGACATGGAGAGAGTGAGCAAGACTGAGAGATAGGGAGAGGGAAACAGACTGAAGGCAAGAGAGAGAGAGAGAGAGAGAGACAGACATGGAGAGAGTGAGCAAGACTGAGAGCTAGGGAGAGGGAAACAGACAGAAGGTGAGAGAGAGAGAGAGAGAGAGAGAGAGAGAGAGAGACATGGAGAGAGTGAGCAAGGCTGAGAGATAGGGAGAGGGAAACAGACAGAAGGAGAGAGAGAGAGAGAGAGAGTCAGCTGCTACGGAAACTAAGTACTCAGCCGGACCCTGACCAGCCCCAGACCAACACAGCCGTCCAAACACCAATCCGAGTGAACCAAATCATTAAAAAATGCAAAGAAACCTACCTGGAACATTGGAACAAAATAACCGAAAGCCAAAGCAGATTAGAATGTTACCGGGCCCTAAAAAGAGAATATAAACTGGCAGACTACCTCACGACCATCAGAGACACAAAACAGAGACAGACCCTCACCAGGTACAGACTAAGCGACCACCAACTGGAAATTGAAAAAGGCAGATACAAGAAATCCTGGCAGCCTAGAGAGAATAGAATATGCGATCAATGTCTGGCTGGCGAGGTTGAAACAGAAATGCATTTCCTCCTAAAATGCGAAAAATTCAACACATCAAGAAACATATTATTCAACAAGCTAAGCCAAACAACCCCAGATTTCAAGGAATTGGATGATCTGTCAAAATTGAGATTAGTCCTAGGAGAAGGAGACAGACCATACCTTGGGGCCAAATATGTAACAACATGTCACAACCTGAGGACTGTTTAAAATTAAGACTGTTTAAAATTAATATTGAACGTACCAAATGAAGTACAAAGACTGTTTAAAATTAATATTGTTTAAAAGTAATATTGTATGTACCCAACAAATGTCAAATCGATTGACACCTACAGAATGTTGGAAAACTGTACCTTTTTGCTATGTAAGCTTTGGCAATATGGTTCTCTGTAAACTTTCATGCCAATAAAGCATTTTAATTGGAATTGGAATTGGAATTGGAGAGAGAGAGATGGAGAGAGTGAGCAAGACTGAGAGATAGGGAGAGGGAAACAGACAGAAGGAGAGAGAGAGAGAGAGGGAGAGACATGGAGAGAGTGAGCAAGACTGAGAGAAAGGGAGAGGGAAACAGAGAGAAGGAGAGAGAGAGAGAGAGAGACATGGAGAGAGTGAGCAAGACTGAGAGATAGGGAGAGGGAAACAGACAGAAGGCAAGAGAGAGAGAGAGAGAGAGATGGAGAGAGTGAGCAAGACTGAGAGATAGGGAGAGGGAAACAGAGAGAAGGAGAGAGAGAGAGAGAGAGACATGGAGAGAGTGAGCAAGACTGAGAGATAGGGAGAGGGAAACAGAGAGAAGGAGAGAGAGAGAGAGAGAGACATGGAGAGAGTGAGCAAGACTGAGAGATAGGGAGAGGGAAACAGACAGAAGGAAATAGAGAGAGAGAGAGAGACATGGAGAGAGTGAACAAGACTGAGAGATAGGGAGAGGGAAACAGACAGAAGGCGAGAGAGAGAGAGCGAGAGAGAGAGAGACATGGAGAGAGTGAGCAAGACTGAGAGATAGGGAGAGGGAAACACACAGAAGGAGAGAGGGAGAGAGAGAGACATGGAGAGAGTGAGCAAGACTGAGAGCTAGGGAGAGGGAAACAGACAGAAGGTGAGAGAGAGAGAGAAATTTATACTAAATCATCACTTAGCATTATAGAAAATAGTGTTTCCACACTCATCCCACAAAATAGGTCCATTTTATTTCGTTTTATTGAACTATATAAATGCGTTCTTTCCACATAAGCTGCTGGAATATCCAGGGCCTCCGCTCCTCAACTTTTGGGATGAAGAGTACAGACCCTGAATTCCTAAAAGCTATAAAAGACATTGATATAATTGTGTTAACAGAAACATGGTGCCAAAAGGACATGCCGACCCACTGTCCTCCAATGTACCATGAAATCATTGTGCCCTCAGTAAAGAACACTAAAACACGCAAGGGCAGAACCTCCGGGGGAATATTGGTGTGGTATAAGGGAGAACTGGACAAACACATCTCACCGGTAAAACAGGGGAAATCACACGTATGGCTAAAACTAGATAAAAATATAGGAATAGCAAAAAAAGATGTTTACTTATGTGCGATCTACATACCTCCAATAGATTCGCCATATTTCGAAGAGGAGTTATTTGATACTCTCCACATGGAAATCAGCCATTTCCAGGCCCAAGGAAAGGTGATAATATGTGGGGACCTAAATGCAAGGACTGGTTGTGAACCTGACTTCATAGACCCACAGGGAAACAATCATGTGTTTGGCCAGACCCCTTTAGATGTCACACCAGCCATCGCAAATCGGAACAACCTTGATCGTGAAATAAATAAAAGCGGTAGGGAGGTAGTGCAACTCTGCCGAGCCTTAGGCCTGTACATAGTTAATGGTAGGTTCAGAGGGGACTCCCTAGGGAGACTCACATACTCCTCAACTCTTGGGTCTAGTGTGGTGGACTATACAATCACTGACCTGGACCCCTGCGATATCAACGCATTCACTGTCAGGCAGCAATCCCCCCTCTCAGACCATAACCAAATAAATGTGTACCTTAAACTTTCTGCCCAAACTACAGACACAAAAAAAGAACACAGTAAGCTACATAAAATAAACCAGACATACAGATGGGCCCCAGACAGTGGAGATAAATTCATCACAGCACTAAATTCACCTGATCTCACAAGTAAAATTTCAAAATTTAAAGAAAATCTATATGAGATCACCAGAGATGGTGTAAACACGGCCATAGAGGATATAAATATGATCTTCCATGAGGCAGCTGTAAAAGCCGACCTCGTGAAACAGAAGAGGAAGCATCACAAAAGACAAAATAAAAATATGAAATGGTTTGACCACGAATGCAAAAATGCCAGAAAAGACCTGAGAAAAATATCAAACCAAAAGCATCGGCAACCAAACAACCCGGACCTACGTACTAGATACAACGAAACCCTCAAAAGATATAAACACACCATTAGGAACAAAACACAAAACTATACCCACAAAATACTCGAAGAAATTGAAAACTCCACCAATCCAAAACAATTTTGGGAAATGTGGAATAACCTGAGTACAACACAATTGCAAGCATTACCAATCCAAGATGGCGACATCTGGAGAACACATTTTGAAAACCTCTACAAAGACATCCCAAAAAACAAAACAAACACAAGTCAACATCAGGTCACAGAAAAACTCCACACATTAGAAGCAACAATTAAAGACAACCAAAACCCTCTAGACTCCCCAATCACATGGAAAGAACTGGCCACAAAAACAAAATCTCTCCACCTAAAGAAAGCCTGTGGCCCAGACAACATCAAAAATGAAATGCTAAAGTTCAGCAATATGGAGATGCAGGGTGCGATACTCAAACTATTCAACATCATATTACGCTCAGGCTGTTTTCCCGATATCTGGTGCCAAGGACTAATCTCCCCCATATATAAAAGTGGAAACAAATCAGACCCAAATAACTACCGCGGCATCTGTGTCAACAGTTGTCTAGGGAAGTTATTCTGCAGTATTCTAAATAGTAGATTACTTGATTTTCTTAACAAACATAATATCCTCAGAAAAAACCAAATAGGCTTTCTTCCAAAACACCGCACCGCCGACCATATCTATACCCTTCACACCCTCATTGAAAAACATAAACACCAAACAAAAAATGGGAAAATATTCGCCTGTTTCATCGACTTCAAGAAAGCCTTTGACTCTATATGGCACGAAGGGCTCTATTATAAACTTCTTCAGTGTGGAATAGGGGGCAAAGTCTATGACCTTATTAAATCAATGTATCTGAAAAACAAATGCGGGGTCAAAATTGGAGACAAACGCACCGATTTCTTCACCCAGAGAAGAGGCGTCCGGCAGGGCTGCAATTTGAGCCCGACCCTGTTCAACATATACATAAATGAATTAGCAGACATGCTGGAGCAAAGCGAGTCACCAGGTCTCCGTCTCCTAGATGGAGAAGTGAAGTCCCTGTTCTATGCGGACGACCTGGTTCTGCTGTCTCCCACAGAACAGGGATTACAGCAACAACTAGACCTACTCGACAAATACTGCCAAAATTGGGCTCTAACAGTAAATCTAAAGAAAACCAACATCATGATTTTTCAGAAAAGACCCAGATGTCAGGAAAACAAATACCAGTTTACCCTCAGTGATACCACTATAGGACACACTATGAGCTACACCTACCTTGGTCTAACTATTACAGCATCAGGGAGCTTCAGCATAGCAGTGAATGCACTAAAAGAAAAAGCCCGAAGAGCCCTATATGCAATAAAAAGAAAATTCTACAACATCCAAATCCCAATCAAAATCTGGCTCAAAATTTTTGACAGCATAATCCTGCCCATTGCACTGTACGGTAGTGAAGTATGGGGCCCGCTAAATCACCAAAGCTACACTAAATGGGAAAAACACACAATAGAAGCCCTACATGCAGAATTCTGCCGAAGCATCCTTCGCACCCAAAGAAAAACGCCAACAAATGCATGCAGAGCCGAACTAGGCAGATACCCACTGATAATAAACATCCAAAAACGAGCACTAAACTTCCTAAATCACCTCAAATCTAGCTCCCCAGACACCCTTCATTTCAAAGCCTTTCAGACCCAAGAGCTAAACCCAGAAAAGAGTCCCCTGAGTCAGCTGCTACTGAAACTAAGTACTCAGCCGGACCCTGACCAGCCCCAGACCAACACAGCCGTCCAAACACCAATCCGAGTGAACCAAATCATTAAAAAATGCAAAGAAACCTACCTGGAACATTGGAACAAAATAACCGAAAGCCAAAGCAGATTAGAATGTTACCGGGCCCTAAAAAGAGAATATAAACTGGCAGACTACCTCACGACCATCAGAGACACAAAACAGAGACAGACCCTCACCAGGTACAGACTAAGCGACCACCAACTGGAAATTGAAAAAGGCAGATACAAGAAATCCTGGCAGCCTAGAGAGAATAGAATATGCGATCAATGTCTGGCTGGCGAGGTTGAAACAGAAATGCATTTCCTCCTAAAATGCGAAAAATTCAACACATCAAGAAACATATTATTCAACAAGCTAAGCCAAACAACCCCAGATTTCAAGGAATTGGATGATCTGTCAAAATTGAGATTAGTCCTAGGAGAAGGAGACAGACCATACCTTGGGGCTAAATATGTAACAACATGTCACAACCTGAGGACTGTTTAAAAGTAAGACTGTTTAAAATTAATATTGAACGTACCAAATGAAGTAGAAAGACTGTTTAAAATTAATATTGTTTAAAAGTAATATTGTATATACCCAACAAATGTCAAATCGATTGACACCTACAGAATGTTGGAAAACTGTACCTTTTTGCAATGTAAGCTTTGGCAATATGGTTCTCTGTAAACTTTCATGCCAATAAAGCATTTGAACTGAACTGAACTGAAAACTGAGAGAGAGAGAGACATGGAGATAGTGAGCAAGGCTGAGAGATAGGGAGAGGGAAACAGACAGAAGGAGAGAGAGAGAGAGAGAGACATGGAGAGAGTGAGCAAGACTGAGGGATCGGGAGAGGGAAACAGACAGAAGGCGAGAGAGAGAGAGAGAGACATGGAGAGAGTGAGCAAGACTGAGAGATAGGGAGAGGGAAACAGACAGAAGGCAAGAGAGAGAGAGAGAGAGAGAGACAGACATGGAGAGAGTGAGCAAGACTGAGAGCTAGGGAGAGGGAAACAGGCAGAAGGTGAGAGAGAGAGAGAGAGAGAGAGACATGGAGAGAGTGAGCAAGGCTGAGAGATAGGGAGAGGGAAACAGACAGAAGGAGAGAGAGAGAGAGAGAGAGAGAGAGAGATGGAGAGAGTGAGCAAGACTGAGAGATAGGGAGAGGGAAACAGACAGAAGGCAAGAGAGAGAGAGAGAGAGATGGAGAGAGTGAGAAGTGAGAGATAGGGAGAGGGAAACAGAGAGAAGGTGAGAGAGAGAGAGAGAGACATGGAGAGAGTGAGCAAGACTGAGAGATAGGGAAAGGGAAACAGACAGAAGGAGAGAGATAGAGAGAGGGAGAGACATGGAGAGAGTGAGCAAGACTGAGAGATAGGGAGAGGGAAACAGACAGAAGGAGATAGAGAGAGAGAGAGATTTCAAGGAATTGGATGATCTGTCAAAATTGAGATTAGTCCTTGGAGAAGGAGACAGACCATACCTTGGGGCTAAATATGTAACAACATGTCACAACCTGAGGACTGTTTAAAAGTAAGACTGTTTAAAATTAATATTGAACGTACCAAATGAAGTAGAAAGACTGTTTAAAATTAATATTGTTTAAAAGTAATATTGTATATACCCAACAAATGTCAAATCGATTGACACCTACAGAATGTTGGAAAACTGTACCTTTTTGCTATGTAAGCTTTGGCAATATGGTTCTCTGTAAACTTTCATGCCAATAAAGCATTTGAACTGAACTGAACTGAACTGAGAGAGACATGGAGAGAGTGAGCAAGACTGAGAGCTAGGGAGAGGGAAACAGACAGAAGGTGAGAGAGAGAGAGAGAGAGAGAGAGAGAGAGAGACATGGAGAGAGTGAGCAAGGCTGAGAGATAGGGAGAGGGAAACAGACAGAAGGAGAGAGAGAGAGAGAGAGAGAGACATGGAGAGAGTGAGCAAGACTGAGAGATAGGGAGAGGGAAACAGACAGAAGGCAAGAGAGAGAGAGAGAGAGAGAGAGACATGGAGAGAGTGAGCAAGACTGAGAGATAGGGAGAGGGAAACAGGCAGAAGGCGAGAGAGAGAGAGAGAGAGACATGTAGAGAGTGAGCAAGACTGAGAGATAGGGAGAGTTAAACAGACAGAAGGAGAGAGAGAGAGAGAGAGACATGGAGAGAGTGAGCAACACTGAGAGATAGGGAGAGGGAAACAGAGAGAAGGTGAGAGAGAGAGAGAGAGACATGGAGAGAGTGAGCAAGATTGAGAGATAGGGAGAGGGAAACAGACAGAAGGCAAGAGAGAGAGAGAGAGACATGGAGAGAGTGAGCAAGACTGAGAGATAGGGAGAGGGAAACAGACAGGAGGCAAGAGGGAGAGAGAGAAAGTCAGCTGCTACGGAAACTAAGTACTCAGCCGGACCCTGACCAGCCCCAGACCAACACAGCCATCCAAACACCAATCCGAGTGAACCAAATCATTAAAAAATGCAAAGAAACCTACCTGGAACATTGGAACAAAATAACCGAAAGCCAAAGCAGATTAGAATGTTACCGGGCCCTAAAAAGAGAATATAAACTGGCAGACTACCTCACGACCATCAGAGACACAAAACAGAGACAGACCCTCACCAGGTACAGACTAAGCGACCACCAACTGGAAATTGAAAAAGGCAGATACAAGAAATCCTGGCAGCCTAGAGAGAATAGAATATGCGATCAATGTCTGGCTGGCGAGGTTGAAACAGAAATGCATTTCCTCCTAAAATGCGAAAAATTCAACACATCAAGAAACATATTATTCAACAAGCTAAGCCAAACAACCCCAGATTTCAAGGAATTGGATGATCTGTCAAAATTGAGATTAGTCCTAGGAGAAGGAGACAGACCATACCTTGGGGCCAAATATGTAACAACATGTCACAACCTGAGGTCTGTTTAAAATTAAGACTGTTTAAAATTAATATTGAACGTACCAAATGAAGTACAAAGACTGTTTAAAATTAATATTGTTTAAAAGTAATATTGTATGTACCCAACAAATGTCAAATCGATTGACACCTACAGAATGTTGGAAAACTGTACCTTTTTGCTATGTAAGCTTTGGCAATATGGTTCTCTGTAAACTTTCATGCCAATAAAGCATTTTAATTGGAATTGGAATTGGAATTGGAGAAAGAGAGACATGGAGAGAGTGAGCAAGACTGAGAGATAGGGAGAGGGAAACAGAGAGAAGGAGAGAGAGAGAGAGAGAGACATGGAGAGAGTGAGCAAGTGAGAGATATGGAGAGGGAAACAGAGAGAAGGTGAGAGAGAGGGAGAGAGACATGGAGAGAGTGAGCAAGTGAGAGATATGGAGAGGGAAACAGAGAGAAGGTGAGAGAGAGAGAGAGAGAGAGACATGGAGAGAGTGAGCAAGACTGAGAGTTAGGGAGAGGGAAACAGACAGAAGGAGAGAGAGAGAGAGAGAGAGACATGGAGAGAGTGAGCAATACTGAGAGATAGGGAGAGGGAAACAGACAGAAGGCGAGAGAGAGAGAGAGAGAGACTTGGAGAGAGTGAGCAAGACTGAGAGATAGGGAGAGGGAAACAGACAGAAGGAGAGAGAGAGAGAGAGACATGGAGACATGGACTGTTTAAAAGTAAGACTGTTTAAAATTAATATTGAACGTACCAAATGAAGTAGAAAGACTGTTTAAAATTAATATTGTTTAAAAGTAATATTGTATATACCCAACAAATGTCAAATCGATTGACACCTACAGAATGTTGGAAAACTGTACCTTTTTGCTATGTAAGCTTTGGCAATATGGTTCTCTGTAAACTTTCATGCCAATAAAGCATTTGAACTGAACTGAACTGAACTGAGAGAGTGAGCAAGACTGAGAGATAGGGAGAGGGAAACAGACAGAAGGTGAGAGAGAGAGAGAGAGAGAGAGACATGGAGAGAGTGAGCAAGACTGAGAGATAGGGAGAGGGAAACAGACAGAAGGAGAGAGAGATAGAGAGAGAGAGACATGGAGAGAGTGAGCAAGACTGAGAGATAGGGAGAGGGAAACAGACAGAAGGCAAGAGAGAGAGAGAGAGAGAGAGAGAGAGACATGGAGAGAGTGAGCAAGACTGAGAGATAGGGAGAGGGAAACCGACAGAAGGCAAGAGAGAGAGAGAGAGAGAGAGACATGGAGAGAGTGAGCAAGACTGAGAGATAGGGAGAGGGAAACAGACAGAAGGAGAGAGAGAGAGAGAGAGAGAGAGAGACATGGAGAGAGTGAGCAAGACTGAGAGATAGGAAGTGGGAAACAGACAGAAGGCAAGAGAGAGAGAGCTGAAGAGCTGAACCCAGAAACGAGTCCCCTGAGTCAGTTGTTACTGAAACTAAGTTCTCCTACCCAGCCGGACCCTGACTAGTCCCAGACCAACACTGCTCCCCAAACACCAATCCGAGTGAACCAAATCATTAAACAATGCAAAGAAACCTACGTGGAACATTGGAACACAATAACCAAAAGCCAAAGCAGATTAGAATGCTACCGCGCCCTAAAAAGAGAATATAAACTGGCAGACTATCTCTCGACCATCAGAGATACAAAACAGAGACAGAACCTCACCAGATACAGACTAAGCGACCACCAACTGGCAATTGAAAAAGGAAGATACAAGAAATCCTGGCAACCTAAAGAAAATAGATTATGTGATCACCTTCTGGCCGGCAAGGTTGAGACAGAGGTGCACTTCCTCCTAAAATGCGAAAAATTCAACGAGACAAGAAACATATATTTTGACAATCTCAGCCTTACAACCCCAGATTTCAAAGAATTGGATGACCTGTCAAAATTAAGAATAGTCCTGGGGGAGGGAGACAGACCATATCTTGGTGCCCAATATGCAACAACATGTCACAACCTGAGGAACATTGAGTGACTAACGAGCACACCCATAGCATATATACGCTAAAAATGTTTAAAACAATACCGAATGTACACAACGACTGTTTTAAATTAATACTGAATGCACCCAACGAGGGACAACGACTGTTTAAATTAATACTGTCAATATCCAACGAGGGTCAAAAACGTTTGACACCTACAGAATGTTGGAAACCTGTACTTTTTGTTATGTAAGCTTTGGCAACATGGTTCCCTGTTAACTTTCATGCCAATAAAGCATTTGAATTGAATTGAATTGAATTGAGAGAGAGACATGGAGAGAGTGAGCAAGACTGCGAGATAAGGTGAGGGAAACAGACAGAAGGAGAGAGAGAGAGAGAGAGACATGGAGAGAGTGAGCAATACTGAGAGATACGGAGAGGGAAACAGACAGAAGGAGAGAGAGAGTGAGAGAGACATGGAGAGAGTGAGCAAGACTGAGAGATAGGGAGAGGGAAAGAGACAGAAGGAGAGAGAGAGAGAGAGAGAGAGAGACGGGGAGAGTGAGCAAGACTGAGAGACAGGGAGAGGGAAACAGAGAGAAGGAGAGAGAGAGGGAGAGAGAGAGAGAGACATGGAGAGAGTGAGCAAGACTGAGAGAGAGGAAGAGGGAAACAGACAGAAGGAGAGAGAGAGAGCCGAACTAGGCAGATACCCACTGATAATAAACATCCAAAAACGAGCACTAAACTTCCTAAATCACCTCAAATCTAGCTCCCCAGACACCCTTCATTTCAAAGCCTTTCAGACCCAAGAGCTAAACCCAGAAAAGAGTCCCCTGAGTCAGCTGCTACTGAAACTAAGTACTCAGCCGGACCCTGACCAGCCCCAGACCAACACAGCCGTCCAAACACCAATCCGAGTGAACCAAATCATTAAACAATGCAAAGAAACCTACCTGGAACATTGGAACAAAATAACCGAAAGCCAAAGCAGATTAGAATGTTACCGGGCCCTAAAAAGAGAATATAAACTGGCAGACTACCTCACGACCATCAGAGACACAAAACAGAGACAGACCCTCACCAGGTACAGACTAAGCGACCACCAACTGGAAATTGAAAAAGGCAGATACAAGAAATCCTGGCAGCCTAGAGAGAATAGAATATGCGATCAATGTCTGGCTGGCGAGGTTGAAACAGAAATGCATTTCCTCCTAAAATGCGAAAAATTCAACACATCAAGAAACATATTATTCAACAAGCTAAGCCAAACAACCCCAGATTTCAAGGAATTGGATGATCTGTCAAAATTGAGATTAGTCCTAGGAGAAGGAGACAGACCATACCTTGGGGCTAAATATGTAACAACATGTCACAACCTGAGGACTGTTTAAAAGTAAGACTGTTTAAAATTAATATTGAACGTACCAAATGAAGTAGAAAGACTGTTTAAAATTAATATTGTTTAAAAGTAATATTGTATATACCCAACAAATGTCAAATCGATTGACACCTACAGAATGTTGGAAAACTGTACCTTTTTGCTATGTAAGCTTTGGCAATATGGTTCTCTGTAAACTTTCATGCCAATAAAGCATTTGAACTGAACTGAACTGAACTGAACTGAGTGAGAGAGAGAGAGACATGTAGAGAATGAGCAAGACTAAGAGATATGGAGAGGGAAACAGAGAGAAGGAGATAGAGAGAGAGACATGGAGAGAGTGAGCAAGACTGAGAGATAGGGAGAAGGAAACAAACAGAAGGAGAGAGAGAGAGAGAGACATGGAGAGAGTGAGCAAGACTGAGAGATAGGGAGAGGGAAAGAGACAGAAGGAGAGAGAGAGAGAGAGAGACATGGAGAGAGTGAGCAAGACTGAGAGATAGGGAGAGGGAAACAGACAGAAGGTGGGAGAGAGAGAGAGAGAGACATGGAGAGAGTGAGCAAGACTGAGAGATAGAGAGAGAGAAACAGACTGAAGGAGAGAGAGAGAGAGAGAGAGAGAGACATGGAGAGAGTGAGCAAGACTGAGAGATAGGGAGAGGGAAACAGACAGAAGGAGAGAGAAAGATCTGAAAAACAAATGCGGGGTCAAAATTGGAGACAAACGCACCGATTTCTTCACCCAGAGAAGAGGCGTCCGGCAGGGCTGCAATTTGAGCCCGACCATGTTCAACATATACATAAATGAATTAGCAGACATGCTGGAGCAAAGCGAGTCACCAGGTCTCCGTCTCCTGGATGGAGAAGTGAAGCCCCTGTTCTATGCGGACGACCTGGTTCTGCTGTCTCCCACAGAACAGGGATTACAGCAACAACTAGACCTACTCGACAAATACTGCCAAAATTGGGCTCGAACAGTAAATCTAAAGAAAACCAACATCATGATTTTTCAGAAAAGACCCAGATGTCAGGAAAACAAATACCAGTTTACCCTCAGTGATACCACTATAGGACACACTATGAGCTACACCTACCTTGGTCTAAATATTACAGCATCAGGGAGCTTCAGCATAGCAGTGAATGCACTAAAATAAAAAGCCCAAAGAGCCCTATATGCAATAAAAAGAAAATTCTACAACATCCAAATCCCAATCAAAATCTGGCTCAAAATATTTGACAGCATAATCCTGCCCATTGCACTGTACAGTAGTGAAGTATGGGGCCCGCTAAATCACCAAAGCTACACTAAATGGGAAAAACACACAATAGAAGCCCTACATGCAGAATTCTGCCGAAGCATCCTTCGCACCCAAAGAAAAATGCCAACAAATGCATGCAGAGCCGAACTAGGCAGATACCCACTGATAATAAACATCCAAAAACGAGCACTAAACTTCCTAAATCACCTCAAATCTAGCTCCCCAGACACCCTTCATTTCAAAGCCTTTCAGACCCAAGAGCTAAACCCAGAAAAGAGTCCCCTGAGTCAGCTGCTACTGAAACTAAGTACTCAGCCGGACCCTGACCAGCCCCAGACCAACACAGCCGTCCAAACACCAATCCGAGTGAACCAAATCATTAAAAAATGCAAAGAAACCTACCTGGAACATTGGAACAAAATAACCGAAAGCCAAACAGATTAGAATGTTACCGGGCCCTAAAAAGAGAATATAAACTGGCAGACTACCTCACGACCATCAGAGACACAAAACAGAGACAGACCCTCACCAGGTACAGACTAAGCGACCACCAACTGGAAATTGAAAAAGGCAGATACAAGAAATCCTGGCAGCCTAGAGAGAATAGAATATGCGATCAATGTCTGGCTGGCGAGGTTGAAACAGAAATGCATTTCCTCCTAAAATGCGAAAAATTCAACACATCAAGAAACATATTATTCAACAAGCTAAGCCAAACAACCCCAGATTTCAAGGAATTGGATGATCTGTCAAAATTGAGATTAGTCCGAGGAGAAGGAGACAGACCATACCTTGGGGCCAAATATGTAACAACATGTCACAACCTGAGGACTGTTTAAAAGTAAGACTGTTTAAAATTAATATTGAACGTACCAAATGAAGTAGAAAGACTGTTTAAAATTAATATTGTTTAAAAGTAATATTGTATGTACCCAACAAATGTCAAATCGATTGACACCTGCAGAATGTTGGAAAACTGTACCTTTTTGCTATGTAAGCCTTGGCAATATGGTTCTCTGTAAACTTTCATGCCAATAAAGCATTTGAACTGAACTGAACTGAACTGAACTGAACTGAGAGAGAGAGAGAGACATGGAGAGAGTGAGCAAGACTGAGAGATAGGGAGAGGGAAACAGACAGAAGGCAAGAGAGAGAGAGAGAGAGAGAGAGACATGGAGAGAGTGAGCAAGACTGAGAGATAGGGAGAGGGAAACCGACAGAAGGCAAGAGAGAGAGAGAGAGAGACATGGAGAGAGTGAGCAAGACTGAGAGATAGGGAGAGGGAAACAGACAGAAGGCAAGAGAGAGAGAGAGAGAGACATGGAGAGAGTGAGCAAGACTCAGAGATAGGGAGAGTGAAACAGACAGAAGGAGAGAGAGAGAGAGAGAGAGAGAGAGACATGCAGAGAGTGAGCATGACAGAGAGATAGGGAGAGGGAAACAGAGAGAAGGAGAGAGAGAGAGAGTGAGAGACATGGAGAGAGTGAGCAAAACTGAGTGATAGGGAGAGGGAAACAGACAGAAGGTGAGAGAGAGAGAGAGAGAGAGACATGGAGAGAGTGAGCAAGACTGAGAGATAGGGAGAGGGAAACAGACAGAAGTCAAGAGAGAGAGAAACAACCATGTGTTTGGCCAAACCCCTTTAGATGTCACACCAGCCATCGCAAATCGGAACAACCTTGATCGTGAAATAAATATAAGCGGTAGGGAGGTAGTGCAACTCTGCCGAGCCTTAGGCCTGTACATAGTTAACAGTAGGTTCAGAGGGGACTCCCTAGGGAGACTCACATACTCCTCAACTCTTGGGTCTAGTGTGGTGGACTACACAATCACTGACCTGGACCCCTGCGATATCAACTCATTCACTGTCAGGCAGCAATCCCCCCTCTCAGACCATAACCAAATAAATATGTACCTTAAACTTTCTGCCCAAACTACAGACACAAAAAAGGAACCCAGTAAGCTCCATAAAATAAACCAGACATACAGATGAGCCCCAGACAGTGGAGAAAAATTCATCACAGCACTAAAGTCACCTGATCTCACAAGTAAAATATCAAAATTTAAAGAAAACCCATACGAGATCACCAGAGATGGTGTAAACATGGCCATAGAGGATATAAATATGATCTTCCATGAGGCAGCTGTAAAAGCCGATCTTGTGAAACAGAAGAGGAAGCGTCACAAAAGACAAAATAAAAATAAGAAATGGTTTGACCACGAATGCAAAAATGCCAGAAAAGACCTGAGAAAAATATCAAACCAAAAGCATCGCCAACCAAACAATCCGGACCTACGTACTAGATACAATGAAACCCTCAAAAGATATAAACACACCATTTGGAACAAAGCACAAAACTATACCCACAAAATACTCGAAGAAATTGAAAACTCCACCAATCCAAAACAATTCTGGGAAATGTGGAATAACCTGAGTACAACACAATTGCAAGCATTACCAATCCAAGATGGCGACATCTGGAGAACACATTTTGAAAACCTCTACAAAGACATCCCAATAAACGAAACAAACCCAAGTCAACATCAGGTCACAGAAAAACTCCACATATTCCGCAGCACGGTGGCATAGTGGTTAGCACTGTTGCCTCACAGTGCCAGGGACTCGGGTCCGAATCCGGCCTCGGGCGACTGTCTGTGTGGAGTTTGCACATTCTCCCCGTGTTTGCGTGGGATTCCTCCGGGTGCTCCGGTTTCCTCCCACAGTCCAAAGATGTGCGGGTTAGGTTGATTGGCTATGATAAATTGACCCTTAGTGTTAGGGGGATTAAATACATGGGGTTACGGGGATAGGGTGGGATATGTGTTGGTGCAGGCTCGATGGGCCGAAATGGCCTCTATCTGCACTGTGGGGTTTCTGTGATTCTGTGATTCTGTGATTAGAAGCAACAATTAAAGACAACCAAAACCCTCTAGACTCCCCAATCACATGGAAAGAACTGGCCACAAAAACAAAATCTCTCCACCTAAAGAAAGCCTGTGGCCCAGACAACATTAAAAATGAAATGCTCAAGTTCAGCAATATGGAGATGCAGGGTGCGGTACTCAAATTATTCAACATCATATTACGTTCAGGCTGTTTTCCCGATATCTGGTGCCAAGGACTAATCTCCCCCATATATAAAAGTGGAAACAAATCAGACCCAAATAACTACCGCGGCATCTGTGTCAACAGTTGTCTAGGGAAGTTATTCTGCAGTATTCTAAATAGTAGATTACTTGATTTTAACAAACATAATATCCTCAGAAAAAACCTAATAGGCTTTCTTCCAAAACACCGCACTGCCGACCATATCTATACCCTTCACACCCTCATTGAAAAACATATACACCAAACAAAAAATGGGAAAATATTCACCTGTTTCATCGACTTCAAGAAAGCCTTTGACTCTATATGGCACGAAGGGCTCTATTATAAACTTCTTCAGTGTGGAATAGGGGGCAAAGTCTATGACCTTATTAAATCAATGTATCTGAAAAACAAATGCGGGGTCAAAATTGGAGACAAACGCACCGATTTCTTCACCCAGAGAAGAGGCGTCCGGCAGGGCTGCAATTTGAGCCCGACCCTGTTCAACATATACATAAATGAATTAGCAGACATGCTGGAGCAAAGCGAGTCACCAGGTCTCCGTCTCCTGGATGGAGAAGTGAAATCCCTGTTCTATGCGGACGACCTGGTTCTGCTGTCTCCCACAGAACAGGGATTACAGCAACAACTAGACCTACTCGACAAATACTGCCAAAATTGGGCTCTAACAGTAAATCTAATGAAAACCAACATCATGATTTTTCAAAAAAGGCCCAGATGTCAGGAAAACAAATACCAATTTACCCTCAGTGATACCGTTATAGGACACACTATGAGCTACACCTACCTTGGTCTAACTATTACAGCATCAGGGAGCTTCAGCATAGCAGTGAATGCACTAAAAGAAAAAGCCCGAAGAGCCCTATATGCAATAAAAAGAAAATTCTACAACATCCAAATCCCAATCAAAATCTGGCTCAAAATATTTGACAGCATAATCCTGCCCATTGCACTGTACGGTAGTGAAGTATGGGGCCCGCTAAATCACCAAAGCTACACTAAATGGGAAAAACACACAATAGAAGCCCTACATGCAGAATTCTGCCGAAGCATCCTTCGCACCCAAAGAAAAACGCCAACAAATGCATGCAGAGCCGAACTAGGCAGATACCCACTGATAATAAACATCCAAAAACGAGCACTAAACTTCCTAAATCACCTCAAATCTAGCTCCCCAGACACCCTTCATTTCAAAGCCTTTCAGACCCAAGAGCTAAACCCAGAAAAGAGTCCCCTGAGTCAGCTGCTACTGAAACTAAGTACTCAGCCGGACCCTGACCAGCCCCAGACCAAAACAGCCGTCCAAACACCAATCCGAGTGACCCAAATCATTAAACAATGCAAAGAAACCTACCTGGAACATTGGAACAAAATAACCGAAAGCCAAAGCAGATTAGAATGTTACCGGGCCCTAAAAAGAGAATATAAACTGGCAGACTACCTCACGACCATCAGAGACACAAAACAGAGACAGACCCTCACCAGGTACAGACTAAGCGACCACCAACTGGAAATTGAAAAAGGCAGATACAAGAAATTCTGGCAGCCTAGAGAGAATAGAATATGTGATCAATGTCTGGCTGGCGAGGTTTAAACAGAAATGCATTTCCTCCTAAAATGCGAAAAATTCACACATCAAGAAACATATTATTCAACAAGCTAAGCCAAACAACCCCAGATTTCAAGGAATTGGATGACCTGTCAAAATTGAGATTAGTCCTGGGAGAAGGAGACAGACCATACCTTGGGGCCAAATATGTAACAACATGTCACAACCTGAGGACTGTTTAAAAGTAAGACTGTTTAAAATTAATATTGAGCGTACCAAATGAAGTAGAAAGACTGTTTAAAATTAATATTGTTTAAAAGTAATATTGTATGTACCCAACAAATGTCAAATCGATTGACACCTACAGAATGTTGTAAAACTGTACCTTTTTGCTATGTAAGCTTTGGCAATATGGTTCTCTGTAAACTTTCATGCCAATAAAGCATTTGAATTGAATTGAATTGAATTGAATTGAGAGAGAGACATGGAGAGAGTGAGCAAGACTGAGAGATAGGGAGAGGGAAACAGACAGAAGGAGAGAGAGAGAGAGAGAGACATGGAGAGAGTGAGCAAGACTGAGAGATAGGGAGAGGGAAACAGACAGAAGGAAGCAGTGAGGCGAGGAGGCGAGGAGGAGCCCGGTATAAAAACCGGCGCGAGCACCGAGGCCCGACCAGTTCCAGGGAGCAGTGAGGCGAGGAGGAGCCCGGTATAAAAACCGGCGCGAGCACCGAGGCCCGACCAGTTCCAGGGAGCAGTGAGGCGAGGAGGAGCCCGGTATAAAAACCGGCGCGAGCACCGAGGCCCGACCAGTTCCAGGGAGCAGTGAGGCGAGGAGGAGCCCGGTATAAAAACCGGCGTGAGCACCGAGGCCTGCAGAGAGCAGCGAGGAAGAGGCCGGCTTAAAAACTGGCGGCAGCTGCGAGGCGTACCAAATCAACAGCAGAGGAGAGGGGTAAATAGTAATCAGTGTGTGACGTCACCAGGGAGCAGCTGGTGCAGTCGGGAGAGCAGGAGGCCAGTAACTCTTATATAGGTGGAGCTGTTGCTAAACCCGAAACACTACAGTGTAGTGTCTCCCACCCTTCCACCTCCTCTAACCTTTTAGGGGTTAGGGGAAGTTGAAAGGGTAGGTTCAATTTATTTTATTTCAGGAGCCTAACCTAGGTGGAAAAGGTTCCAGGACAGGAGGCGGCAGTGAAAATACTACACCAGAAAACAGGTAGGTGACTGGTTGGTGAGTACTTTCACAAACTTATTCTAAGTAGAATTCAATAATTAAGCTAAATCGTAGTAAATAAAAAGGTATTGTAAGGGTTAAGTCATGGAAGGGCAGCTCAGACCCGTGTCATGCTCCTCCTGTGCCATGTGGGAAATCAGGGACACTGTCCCTGACAACTATGTGTGCAGGAAGTGTGTCCAGCTGCAGCTCCTAGCGGACCGCATGGCGGCGCTGGAGCTGTGAATGGACTCACACTGGAGCATACGCGATGCTGAGGATGTTGTGGATAGCACATTCAGTGAGTTGGTCACACCGCAGGTAAAGGCTAGCTCAGACAGTAAATGGGTGACCAAAAGGCAGGGTAAAGGCAGGAAGGTAGTGCAGGAGTCACCTGCGGTCATCTCCCTCCAAAACAGGTTTACCGTTTTGGGTACTGTTGGGGGAGATGACTTATCAGGGGAAGGCACCAGCAGCCAGGTTCAGGGCACCATGACTGGCTCTGCTGCACAGAAGGGCGGGAAAAAGAGGGATAGGGCTATAGTGATAGGGGATTCAATTGTAAGGGGGATAGATAGGAGTTTCTGTGGCCGAGACCGAGACTCCAAGATGGTATGTTGCCTCCCTGGTGCACGGGTCAAGGATGTCTCGGAGCGGGTGCAGAGCATTCTGAAGGGGGAGGGGGATCAGCCAGTTGTCGTGGTACATGTAGGTACCAACGATGTAGGTAAAAAGAGGGAGGAGGTCCTACAAGCTGAATTTAGGGAGTTAGGAGCTAAATTGAAAAGTAGGACCTCAAAGGTAGTAATCTCTGGATTGCTACCAGTGCCACGAGCTAATAAGTTTAGAGAGAGTAAGATAGATAAGCTAAATACGTGGCTTGAGCAGTGGTGCAAGGGAGAGGGATTTAAATTCTTGAGGCATTGGAACCAGTTCTTGGGGAGGAGTGACCTGTACCAAGGGGACGGTCTACACCTGAACTGTGAGGGAGCCGATGTCCTCGGGGTAATATTTTCTAGGGCGGTTCGGGAGGATTTAAACTAATTTGGCAGGGGGATGGGAACCTAGGTAGTGGAAAAGAGGGAAGTCATATGAAGTCAGAAATAGATGGTAGAAAGGTGAGAAGCAATAAGCAAAGGAGAGAAACACAAAGGGCCAAACTAATTCATAATGAGAGTGTGAAAAAAGCAAGCCTGAAGGCTTTGTATCTTAATGCTAGAAGCATTAGGAACAAGGTGGATGAATTAGTTGTGGAAATAGAGGTAAACAAGTATGATTTGATTGGGATTACAGAAACGTGGCTGCAGGGTGGGCAAGGCTGGGAACTTAACATCCAGGGATATACAATATTTAGGAAGGATCGGCAAAAAGGTAGGGGAGGTGGGGTAGCATTGCTGGTAAAGGAGGGGATTAATGCAATGGAAAGGAAGGATATTAACTCGGATGAAACGGAATCTGTATGGGTAGAAATGAGAAATAGCAAGGGGAGGAAAACGTTAGTGGGTGTGATATATAGGCCTCCAAATAGTAATATGGAGGTGAGGGAAGGCATAAAAAGGGAAATTAGAGAAGCGTGCGATAAGAGCACAGCTGTCATCATGGGTGACTTTAATTTACATATTGATTGGACTACCCAAATTAGTAAAAATTCTGAGGAGGAGGAATTCCTGGAATGTTTTCGGGACGGTTATCTGGAACAATATGTCGAGGAGCCGACTCGAGATCAGGCCATTTTAGACTGGGTATTGTGCAATGAGAAGGGTCTTATCAGCAATCTTCTTGTACGAGGCCCCTTGGGTCAGAGCGATCATAATATGATCGAGCTCTCAGTCGAGATGGAGAGTGAGGAAATTGAATCAGAGACTAAGGTCCAGAACTTAAATAAAGGGAATTACGAGGGTATGAGACGGGAATTGGGTAAGATTGATTGGGTGGTGTTTCTGGGGGGATTGACAGTGGAGAGACAATGGCAAGCATTCAAAGATAAAATGGAAGAATTCCAGAACATGTTTATATCGGTTTGGCATAAAAATAAACCTAAAAAGGTGACTCAACCATGGATAATGAGGGAAATTAGGGACAGCATAAAATCAAAAAAAAGGGCATATCAACTGGCAAAAAAAAGCACCAGACCGGAAGATTGGGGGCAGTACAAGATACAGCAAAAGAGGACAAAGGGATTAATCAGGAAGGGGAAAATAGAATACGAAAGTAAACTTGCAGCAAACATAAAGACAGACTGCAAAAGCTTTTATCGGTATATCAGGAGGAAAAGACTGGTAAAATCCCAAGTCGGTCCCTTGCAGTCCGATTCGGGAGAATATATAATGGAGAATAAGGAAATGGCAGACCAATTAAACTCATACTTTGGTTCTGTATTCACAAAGGAGGACACAAATAACCTCCCAGGAATATCGGCAAACATAGGGACTAATGAGAGGGAGGAGCTGACAGAAATTAGTATCTCTAGGGATATGGTGTTGGGTAAGTTGAGGGGACTGAAGGCCGACAAATCCCCGGGGCCTGATAAACTACATCCTAGGGTACTTAAGGAGGTGGCCCTGGAGATAGCAGATGCTCTAAGGATCATCTTCCGGAACTCCATTGACTCGGGAACAGTACCCGTGGATTGGAGGGTAGCTAATGTTACCCCAATATTTAAAAAGGGGGGTAGAGAGAAAGCAGGGAATTATAGACCAGTAAGCCTTACATCGGTTGTGGGCAAAATGCTAGAGTCCATTATTAAGGATAAAATAGCGGAGCACTTGACAAATGGGGAAAGGATCGGACAGAGTCAACATGGATTTACAAAGGGTAAATCGTGTTTGACTAATCTGCTGGAATTTTTTGAGGAAGTAACTGGTAAAATAGATGGGGGAGAGCCAGTGGATGTGGTGTACCTTGACTTCCAGAAAGCCTTCGATAAGGTTCCACACAAAAGATTATCATGCAAAATTAAGGCTCATGGGATTGGGGGCAAAGTATTAACGTGGATAGAGAACTGGCTGGCGGGTAGAAAACAGAGAGTTGGAATAAACGGCTCGTTTTTGGAGTGGCAGGCAGTGACCAGCGGGGTGCCGCAAGGATCTGTCCTGGGACCCCAGCTGTTCACAATATATATAAATGATCTGGATCAGGGAATTGGATGCAATATTTCCAAATTCGCTGACGACACTAAACTAGGAGGAGGGGTGGGCTCTGATGAGGATGTCAGGAGGCTACAGTGCGATTTGGACAGGTTGGGGGAATGGGCGGATACGTGGCAGATGCACTATAATGTGGATAAATGCGAGGTTATCCACTTTGGGGGTAAAAACAGGAGGGTAGATTATTATCTAAATGGCAATAGATTGGGAGATGGGGAAGTGCAGAGGGACCTGGGTGTTCTTGTGCACCAGTCACTGAAGGAGAGCATGCAGGTGCAACAGGCGATCAAGAAGGCAAATGGTATGTTGGCCTTCATATCAAGGGGGTTCGAGTATAGGAATAGGGATACCTTACTACGGCTGTACAAGGTGCTGGTGAGACCGCATCTGGAGTATTGTGTACAGTTTTGGTCGCCCCATCTGCGGAAGGATGTTCTTGCCATGGAAAGAGTGCAACGGCGATTCACCAGGCTGATACCTGGAATGGCGAGAATGACCTACGAAGAGAGATTAAATAGTTTGGGCTTGTACTCACTGGAGTTTAGAAGATTGAGAGGGGATCTCATCGAAACATATAAAATTATGGCATGCCTGGACAGGCTGAATTCAGAGAGAATGTTTCCAATGGCCGGGGAGCACAGAACCAGGGGCCACAGTCGAAAAATAGCGGGCAAATCATTTAAAACAGAGATGAGGAAGAATTTCTTCACTCAAAGAGTGGTGAGCCTGTGGAATTCCCTGCCACAGAGGGCTGTGAAGGCTAATTCAATAAATATTTTCAAGAGAGAATTGGATATATTTCTGAAGGCTAAGGGGATTAAGGGTTACGGAGAAAAGGCGGGGACGGGGTACTGAACTGGTAAGATCAGCTATGATCTCAGATGAAGATCAGCCATGATCTCATTGAATGGCGGAGCAGGCTCGAAGGGCCGAATGGCCTACTCCTGTTCCTATCTCTATGTTTCTATGTTTCTAGAAGGAGAGAGAGAGAGAGAGAAAGAGACATGGAGAGAGTGAGCAAGACTGAGAGATAGGGAGAGGGAAACAGACAGAAGGAGAGAGAGAGAGAGAGAGAGACATGGAGAGAGTGAGCAAGACTGAGAGATAGGGAGAGGGAAACAGACAGAAGGAGAGAGAGAGAGAGAGAGAGACATGGAGAGAGTGAGCAAGACTGAGAGATAGGGAGTGGGAAACAGACAGAAGGCAAGAGAGAGAGAGCTGAAGAGCTGAACCCAGAAACGAGTCCCCTGAGTCAGTTGTTACTGAAACTAAGTTCTCCTACCCAGCCGGACCCTGACCAGTCCCAGACCAACACTGCTCCCCAAACACCAATCCGAGTGAACCAAATCATTAAACAATGCAAAGAAACCTACCTGGAACATTGGAACACAATAACCAAAAGCCAAAGCAGATTAGAGTGTTACCGGGCCCTCAAAAGAGAATATAAACTGGCAGACTACCTCACGACCATCAGAGACACAAAACAGAGACAGACCCTCACCAGGTACAGACTAAGCGACCACCAACTGGAAATTGAAAAAGGCAGATACAAGAAATCCTGGCAGCCTAGAGAGAATAGAATATGCGATCAATGTCTGGCCGGCGAGGTTGAAACAGAAATGCATTTCCTCCTAAAATGCGAAAAATTCAACACATCAAGAAACATATTATTCAACAAGCTAAGCCAAACAACCCCAGATTTCAAGGAATTGGATGACCTGTCAAAATTGAGATTAGTCCTAGGAGAAGGAGACAGACCATACCTTGGGGCCAAATATGTAACAACATGTCACAACCTGAGGACTGTTTAAACTTAAGACTGTTTAAAATTAATATTGAACGTACCAAATGAAGTACAAAATAACAACAGAAAATGCTGGAAAAACTCAGCAGGTCAGGCAACATCCGTTGAGAGAAATTTGAGTTGACGTTTCGGGTTTGACCCTTCTTCAAAACTGGAGAGAAAAGGAACTAGATCGAAGGCAGGGCTGCGATCGGACAAAAGAATAAAAGAACCAAAAGAAGTAAAAGAGATTAGAAGCTAGACGAGATGGTAATAGGCTGGGATTAGGTGTAAAGTGTACTGGCAGGGCAAAAGATAGCTGCCAGGTGTGAGAGAGAAACAAAAGGAAAGGGGGGGGGAGGAAAGGAGTGGAAAAATATAAGTAAAAATGAAATAGGGGCCGAGGTTATGATCTGAAATTGTTGAACTCGATATTGAGACCGGAAGGCTGCAGAGTGCCTAATCGGAAGATGAGGTGCTGTTCCTCGAGTTTACGTTGAGCTTCCGTGGAACAGTACAAGAGGCCAAGGACGGTGAGGTCCGAGTGGGAATGGAGCGGTGAATTGAAATGACAGGCGACCGGAAGCTCGGGGTCACCCTTACGGACTGAACGGAAGTGTTCCGCAAAGCGGTCACCCAATCTGCGTTTGGTCTCCCCAATGTAGAGGAGACCGCATCGTGAGCAGCGAATACAGTATACTAGATTGCGAGAAGTACAAGTAAATCGCTGTTTCACCTGGAAGGGGTGTTTGGGGCCCTGGACAGTGGGGAGAGGGGAGGTATAGGGGCAGGTGTTACACCTCCTCCGCTTGCACGGGAAGGTGCCAGGCGAAGGGGAAGGGCTGTTTGGGGTGATAGAGGAGTGGACTAGGGTGTCTCGGAGAGAGCGGTCCCTGCGGAATGCTGAAAGGGGAGGGGAGGGGAAGATACGTTTGGTGGTGGGATCACTTTGGAGGTAGCGGAAATGCCGGAGGATGATCCGTTGAATGTGGAGGCTGGTGGGGTGAAACGTGAGGGCAAGGGAACCCTATCGTGGTTCCGGGAGGGAGGGGCAGGGGTGAGGGCAGAGGTGCGGGAGATAGAACTGACACTGTCGAGGGCAGTGTCCACCATGGTAGAGGGGAATCCTCGGTTGCGGAAAAAGGAAGACATGTCTGAAGCACTGGTGTGGAAGGTGGCATCGTCGGAGCAGATACGGCGGAGGCGGAGAAACTGGGAGAATGGAATAGAGTCCTTACAGGAAGCGGGGTGGGAGGAAGTGTAGTCCAGGTAGCTGTGGGAGTCAGTGGGCTTGTAGTAAATATTGGTCGATAACCTATCCCCAGAGATGGAGACGGAGAAGTCGAGGAAGGGAAGGGAAGAGTCAGAGATGGACCATGTTAAGGTGAGGGAAGGGTGGAAATTGGAGGCAAAGTGAATGAAATTGTCAAGTTCGGGGCGAGAGCAGGAAACGGCACCGATACAGTCATCAATGTATCGGAAAAAGAGGTGAGGGAGGGGACCCGAGTAGGACTGGAACAAAGATTGTTCCACATAGCCCACGAAAAGGCAGGCATAGCTAGGACCCATGCGGGTACCCATGGCAACGCCTTTGATTTGGAGGAAATGAGTGGAGTTAAAGGAGAAGTTGTTCAATGTGAGAACAAGTTCAGCCAGGCGGAGGAGGGTGGTGGTGGATGGGGACTGGTCGGGCCTCTGTTCAAGGAAGAAGCGGAGTGCCCTCAGGCCATCCGGGTGGGGGATGGAGGTGTAGAGGGATTGTACGTCCATGGTGAAAAGGAAGCGGTTGGGGCCAGGAAACTGGAAACTGTTAAAGTGGCGGAGGGCGTCCGAAGAGTCGCGGATGTAGGTGGGAAGAGACTGGACAAGGGGAGAAAAGATAGAGTCAAGATAGGAAGAGATAAGTTCCGTAGGGCAAGAACAGGCTGAAACGATGGGTCTACCAGGGCAGTCCTGTTTGTGGATCTTGGGAAGGAGGTAGAAGCGGGCTGTGCGGGGTTGGGGAACTATGAGGTTGGTGGCAGCGGGGGGAAGATCTCCAGAGGAGATGAGGTCAGTGACAGTCTTGGAAACGGTGGTTTGATGTTCGGTAGTGGGGTCATGGTCCAGGTGGAGGTAGGAGGAGGTGTCGGAGAGTTGGCGTTCAGCTTCCGCTAGGTAGAGGTCAGTACGCCAAACAACAACAGCACCACCCTTGTCAGCGGGTTTAATGACAATGTCAGGGTTGGATCTAAGAGAATGGAGTGCTGCAAGTTCAGAGGGAGGTAGGTTGGAGTGAGTGAGGGGAGCAGAGAAATGGAGACGGCCGATGTCACGTCGGCAGTTAGCGATGAAAAGATCTAGAGAGGGTAAGAGGCCAGGGGGAGGGGTCCAGGTAGAATGGGAATTCTGCAAGCGGGAGAAAGGGTCAGTGGTGCGGGGGGAAGACTCCTGGCCAAAGAAGTGGGCACGGAGACGAAGGCGGCGGAAAAAGAGCTCAGCATCGTGTCGAGCTCGAAATTCATTGAGGTGGGGGCGTAAGGGGATGAAGCTCAGGCCTTTGCTGAGGACTGATCGTTCAGGGTCAGAGAGTGGAAGGTCAGAGGGGATAGTGAACACACGGCAGGGGGTGAGATTGGGAGAAGGGGGGTCAGAGGAAAGTGAAGGGGAAGAAGGTTCCGGAGGGGCGTTGGTGTCCAAGGGTTGATGAAGCTTGCGATCCTTGACATCGGAAAGGAAGAAGAAAAGTTTTTTGTTGAAGCGTCGGATGAGTCGAAGGATGAAGTGGAACTGAGGACCCGGACAGCTTTGAGATAGAGTGCGCCGGTGTTGCTGAAGAGAGAAGTCGAGTGTGTTCATGTGGCGCCGCATGGCGTTGAGCGTGGATCTCAGGATGCGGCGAGAGCAGTAGTTCGAGGAACGATGAATATCTTGGAGATATTTGTAATCCTGGGTGGAACCGAAGCATGAAGGGTGGAAGTTTAGTTGGAATCCACGTGGAGTAAGTCGGAACCGGAGACAGTTGCTGAGGAAAATGATGTGGCTGTGAAACCGAGTCTTGGCAGAGACCTGATCAAACACGAGAAGGGAAACTGAAAGTAATGAAGATGAACAAGGTTGAAGAGCCAAACGGAGATCCCGTCGCAGAGAAGAGCAGAACTTCTTCAAGGTAGGCATTCCTAGAAGAGGTGTGGCAGTGAACCAAACACTAGTACGATAGCAAAATACTGCAGATGTTGGAAATCCGAAATAACAACAGAAAATGCTGGAAAAACTCAGCAGGTCAGGCAACATCCGTGGAGAGAAATTTGAGTTGACGTTTCGGGTTTGACCCTTCTTCAAAACTGGAGAGAAAAGGAACTAGATCGAAGGCAGGGCTGCGATCGGACAAAAGAATAAAAGAACCAAAAGAAGTAAAAGAGATTAGAAGCTAGACGAGATGGTAATAGGCTGGGATTAGATGTAAAGTGTACTGGCAGGGCAAAAGATAGCTGCCAGGTGTGAGAGAGAAACAAAAGGAAAGGGGGGGGAGGAAAGGAGTGAAAAAATATAAGTAAAAATGAAATAGGGGCCGAGGATATGATCTGAAATTGTTGAACTCGATATTGAGACCGGAAGGCTGCAGAGTGCCTAATCGGAAGATGAGGTGCTGTTCCTCGAGTTTACGTTGAGCTTCCGTGGAACAGTACAAGAGGCCAAGGACGGAGAGGTCCGAGTGGGACTGTTTAAAATTAATATTGTTTAAAAGTAATATTGTATGTACCCAACAAATGTCAAATCGATTGACACCTACAGAATTTTCGAAAACTGTACCTTTTTGCTATGTAAGCTTTGGCAATATGGTTCTCTGTAAACTTTCACGCAAATAAAGCATTTGAATTGGAATTGGAATTGGAGAGAGACATGGAGAGAGTGAGCAATACTGAGAGATAGGGAGAGGGAAACAGACAGAAGGAGAGAGAGAGTGAGAGTGACATGGAGAGTGTGAGCAAGACTGAGAGATAGGGAGAGGGAAACAGACAGAAGGAGAGAGAGAGAGAGAGAGAGAGAGAGAGAGACGGAGAGAGTGAGCAAGACTGAGAGAGAGGAAGAGGGAAACAGACAGAAGGAGAGAGAGAGAGTGAGAGAGAGAGAGACATGGAGAGAGTGAGCAAGACCGAGAGATAGGGAGAGGGAAACAGAGAGAAGGAGATAGAGAGAGAGAGACATGGAGAGAGTGAGCAAGACTGAGAGATAGGGAGAAGGAAACAGACAGGAGAGAGAGAGAGAGAGAGACATGGAGAGAGTGAGCAAGACTGAGAGATAGGGAGAGGGAAACAGACAGAAGGAGAGAGAGAGCGAGAGCGCCATGGAGAGAGTGAGCAAGACTGAGAGATAGGGAGAGGGGAACAGACAGAAGGAGAGAGAGAGAGAGAGAGAGAGTGACATGGAGAGAGTGAGCAAGACTGAGAGATAGAGAGAGAGAAACAGACAGAAGGAGAGAGAGAGAGAGAGACATGGAGAGAGTGAGCAAGACTGAGAGATAGAGAGAGAGAAACAGACAGAAGGAGAGAGAGAGAGAGAGAGAGAAACATGGAGAGAGAGAGCAAGACTGAGAGATAGGGAGAGGGAAACAGACAGATGGAGAGAGAGAGAAAGAGAGAGAGACATGGAGAGAGTGAGCAAGACTGAGAGATAGGGAGAGGGAAACAGACACAAGGCGAGAGAGAGAGAGAGAGAGATGGAGAGAGTGAGCAAGACTGAGAAATAGGGAAAGGGAAACAGACAGAAGGAGAGAGAGAGTGAGAGAGAAATGGAGAGAGTGAGCAAGACTGAGAGATAGGGAGAGGGAAACAGACAGAAGGAGAGAGAGAGTGAGAGAGAAATGGAGAGAGTGAGCAAGACTGAGAGATAGGGAGAGGGAAACAGACAGAAGGAGCGAGAGAGAGAGAGAGAGAGAGATATGGAGAAAGTGAGCAAGACTGAGAGATAGGGAGAGGGAAACAGACAGAAGGAGAGAGAGAGCGAGAGAGAGAGAGACATGGAGAGAGTGATCAAGACTGAGAGATAGGGAGAGGGAAACAGACAGAAGGAGAGAGAGAGAGAGAGAGAGAGAGACATGGAGAGAGTGAGCAAGACTGAGAGATAGGGAGAGGGAAACAGACAGAAGGAGATTGAGCGAGAGAGAGAGAGACATGGAGAGAGTCAGCAAGTGAGAGATATGGAGAGGGAAACAGAGAGAAGGTGAGAGAGAGAGAGAGAGAGAGACATGGAGAGAGTGAGCAAGACTGAGAGTTAGGGAGAGGGAAACAGACAAAAGGAGAGAGAGAGAGAGGGAGAGACATGGAGAGAGTGAGCAAGGCTGAGAGATAGGGAGATGGAAACAGACAGAAGGAGAGAAAGAGAGAGAGAGAGACATGGAGAGAGTGAGCAAGACTGAGAGATAGGGAGAGGGAAACAGACAGAAGGCGAGAGAGAGAGAGAGAGAGAGAGAGAGACATGGAGAGAGTGAGCAAGACTGAGAGATAGGGAGAGGGAAACAGACAGAAGGAGAGAGAGAGAGAGAGACATGGAGAGAGTGAGCAAGACTGAGAGATAGGGAGAGGGAAACAGACAGAAGGTGAGAGAGAGAGAGAGAGAGAGAGAGACATGGAGAGAGTGAGCAAGACTGAGAGATAGGGAGAGGGAAACAGACAGAAGGAGAGAGAGAGAGAGAGAGAGACATGGAGAGAGTGAGCAAGACTGAGAGATAGGGAGAGGGAAACAGACAGAAGGCAAGAGAGAGAGAGAGAGAGAGAGAGACATGGAGAGAGTGAGCAAGACTGAGAGATAGGGAGAGGTAACCGACAGAAGGCAAGAGAGAGAGAGAGAGAGAGAACTGTACCTTTTTGCTATGTAAGCTTTGGCAATATGGTTCTCTGTAAACTTTCATGCCAATAAAGCATTTGAACTGAACTGAACTGAACTGAGAGAGACATGGAGAGAGTGAGCAAGACTGAGAGATAGGGAGAGGGAAACAGACAGAAGGCAAGAGAGAGAGAGAGAGAGAGAGACATGGAGAGAGTGAGCAAGACTCAGAGATAGGGAGAGTGAAACAGACAGAAGGAGTGAGAGAGAGAGAGAGAGACATGGAGAGAGTAAGTATGACAGAGCGATAGGGAGAGGGAAACAGAGAGAAGGAGAGAGAGAGAGACATGGAGAGAGTGAGCAAGAGTGAGAGATAGGGAGAGGGAAACAGACAGAAGGTGAGAGAGACAGAGAGAGAGAGAGAGACATGGAGAGAGTGAGCAAGACTGAGAGATAGGGAGAGGGAAACAGACAGAATTCAAGAGAGAGAGAGAGAGAGACATGGAGAGAGTGAGCAAGACTGAGAGATAGGGAGGGGGAAACAGACAGAAGGTGAGGGAGAGAGAGAGAGAGAGACATGGAGAGATTGAGCAAGACTGAGAGATAGGGAGGGGGAAACAGACAGAAGGTGAGGGAGAGAGAGAGAGAGAGAGACATGGAGAGATTGAGCAAGACTGAGAGACAGAGAGAAACCGACAGAAGGAGAGAGAGAGAGAGAGAGAGAGAGGGAGACATGGAGAGAGTGAGCAAGACTGAGAGATAGAGAGAGGGAAACAGACAGAAGGAGAGAGAGAGAGAGAGACATGGAGAGAGTGAGCAAGACTGAGAGATAGGGAGATGGAAACAGACAGAAGGAGAGAAACATCTTATATCAAGAAACATATTATTCAACAAGCTAAGCCAAACAACCCCAGATTTCAAGGAATTGGATGATCTGTCAAAATTGAGATTAGTCCTAGGAGAAGGAGACAGACCATACCTTGGGGTCAAATATGTAACAACATGTCACAACCTGAGGACTGTTTAAAAGTAAGACTGTTTAAAATTAATATTGAACGTACCAAATGATGTAGAAAGACTGTTTTAAATTAATATTGTTTAAAAGTAATATTGTATGTACCCAACAAATGTCAAATCGATTGACACCTACAGAATGTTGGAAAACTGTACCTTTTTGCTATGTAAGCTTTGGCAATATGGTTCTCTGTAAACTTTCATGCCAATAAAGTATTTGAATTGAATTGAATTGAATTGAGAGAGAGAGAGAGAGACATGGAGAGAGTGAGCAAGACTGAGAGATAGGGAGAGGGAAACAGACAGAAGGCAAGAGCGAGAGAGAGAGAGAGAGATGGAGAGAGTGAGCAAGACTGAGAGATAGGGAGAGGGAAACAGACAGAAGGAGAGAGAGAGAGTGAGAGACATGGAGAGAGTGAGCAAGACTGAGAGATAGGGAGAGGGAAACAGACAGAAGGAGCGAGAGAGAGAGAGAGAGAGATGGAGAGAGTGAGCAAGACTGAGAGATAGGGAGAGCGAAACAGACTGAAGGCAAGAGAGAGAGAGAGAGAGACATGGAGAGAGTGAGCAAGACTGAGAGATAGGGAGAGTGAAACAGACAGAAGGAGAGAGAGAGAGAGAGAGAGAGACATGGAGAGAGTGAGCAAGACAGAGAGGTAGGGAGAGGGAAACAGAGAGAAGGAGAGAGAGAGAGAGAGAGAGACATGGAGAGAGTGAGCAAGACTGAGAGATAGGGAGAGGGAAACAGACAGAAGGCAAGAGAGAGAGAGAGAGAGAGACATGGAGAGAGTGAGCAAGACTGAGAGATAGGGAGGGGGAAACAGACAGAAGGTGAGGGAGAGAGAGAGAGAGAGAGACATGGAGAGAGTGAGCAAGACTGAGAGAAAGGGAGAGGGAAACAGAGAGAAGGAGAGAGAGAGAGAGAGACATGGAGAGAGTGAGCAAGACTGAGAGATAGGGAGAGGGAAACAGACAGAAGGAGAGAGAGAGAGAGAGAGAGACATGGAGAGAGTGAGCAAGACTGAGAGATAGGGAGAGGGAAACAGAGAGAAGGAGAGAGAGAGAGAGAGACATGGAGAGAGTGAGCAAGACTAAGAGATAGGGAGAGGGAAACAGAGAGAAGGAGAGAGAGAGAGAGAGAGAGACATGGAGAGAGTGAGCAAGACTGAGAGATAGGGAGAGGGAAACAGACAGAAGGAGAGAGAGAGAGAGAGAGAGAGAGAGACATGGAGAAAGTGAGCAAGACTGAGAGATAGGGAGAGGGAAACAGACAGAAGGAGAGAGAGAGAGAGAAAGGCATGGAGAGAGTGAGCAAGACTGAGAGATAGCGAGAGGGAAACAGACAGAAGGAGAGAGAGAGAGAGAGACATGGAGAGAGTGAGCAAGACTGAGAGATCGGGAGTGGGAAACAGACAGAAGGAGAGAGAGAGCGAGAGAGTAATGGAGAGAGTAAGCAAGACTGAGAGATAGGGAGAGGGATACAGACAGAAGCAGAGAGAGAGAGAGAGAGAGAGAGAGAGACATGGAGAGAGTGAGCAAGACTGAGAGATAGGGAGTGGGAAACAGACAGAAGGCAAGAGAGAGAGAGCTGAAGAGCTGAACCCTGAAACGAGTCCCCTGAGTCAGTTGTTACTGAAACTAAGTTCTCCTACTCAGCCGGACCCTGACCAGTCCCAGACCAACACTGCTCCCCAAACACCAATCCGAGTGTACCAAATCATTAAACAATGCAGGGAAACCTGCCTGGAACATTGGAACACAATAACCAAAAGCCAAAGCAGATTAGAATGCTAACGGGCCCTAAAAAGAGAATATAAACTGGCAGACTATCTCTCGACCATCAGAGACACAAAACAGAGACAGACCCTCACCAGAAACAGACTAAGCGACCACCAACTTGCAATTGAAAAAGGAAGATACAAGAAATCTTGGCAACCTAAGGAAAATAGATGATGTGATCATTGTCTGGCCGGCAAGGTTGAGACAGAGGTGCACTTCCTCCCAAAATGCAAAAAATTCAACGAGACAAGAAACATATAATTTGACAAGATCAGCCTTACAACCCCAGATTTCAAAGAATTGGATGACCTGTCAAAATTAAGAATAGTCCTGGGGGAGGGAGACAGACCATATCTTGGTGCCCAATGTGCAACAACATGTCACAACCTGAGGAACATTGAGTGACTAACGAGCACACCCATAGCATATATACGCTAAAAATGTTTAAATCAATACCGAATGTACCCAACGACTGTTTTAAATTAATACTGAATGCACCCAACGAGGGACAACGACTGTTTAAATTAATACTGTCTGTACCCAACGAGGGTCAAAAAGGTTTGACACTTACAGAATGTTGGAAGCCTGTACTTTTTGTTATGTAACCTTTGGCAACATGGTTCCCTGTAAACTTTCATGCCAATAAAGCATTTGAATTGAATTGAATTGAATTGAGAGAGAGACATGGAGAGAGTGAGCAAGACTGAGAGACAGGGTGAGGGAAACAGACAGAAGGAGAGAGAGAGAGAGAGAGACATGGAGAGAGTGAGCAAGACTGAGAGATAGGGAGAGGGAAACAGACAGAAGGAGAGAGAGAGATGTAATTAAAAGAAAATTCTACAACATCCAAATCCCAATCAAAATCTGGCTCAAAATATTTGACAGCATAATCCTGCCCATTGCACTTTACGGTAGTGAAGTATGGGGCCCACTAAATCACCAAAGCTACACTAAATGGGAAAAACACACAATAGAAGCCCAACATGCAGAATTCTGCCGAAGCATCCTTCGCATCCAAAGGAAAACGCGAACAAATGCATGCAGAGCCGAACTAGGCAGATACCCACTGATAATAAACATCCAAAAACGAGCACTAAACTTCCTAAATCACCTCAAATCTAGCTCCCCAGACACCCTTCATTTCAAAGCCTTTCAGACCCAAGAGCTAAACCCAGAAAAGAGTCCCCTGAGTCAGCTGCTACTGAAACTAAGTACCCAGCCGGACCCTGACCAGCCCCAGACCAACACAGCCGTCCAAACACCAATCCGAGTGAACCAAATCATCAAACAATGCAAAGAAACCTACCTGGAACATTGGAACAAAATAACCGAAAGCCAAAGCAGATTAGAATGTTACCGGGCCCTAAACAGAGAATATAAACTGGCAGACTATCTCTCGACCATCAGAGACACAAAACAGAGACAGACCCTCACCAGGTACAGACTAAGCGACCACCAACTGGAAATTGAAAAAGGCAGATACAAGAAATCCTGGCAGCCTAGAGAGAATAGAATATGCGATCAATGTCTGGCCGGCGAGATTGAAACAGAAATGCATTTCCTCCTAAAATGCGAAAAATTCAACACACCAATAAACATATTATTCAACAAGCTAAGCCAAACAACCCCAGATTTCAAGGAATTGGATGACCTGTCAGAATTAAGATTAGTCCTGGGAGAAGGAGACAGACCATACCTTGGGGCCAAATATGTAACAACATGTCACAACCTGAGGACTGTTTAAAATTAAGACTGTTTAAAATTAATATTGAACGTACCCAATGAGATACAAAGACTGTTTAAAATTAATATTGTTTAAAAGTAATATTGTATGTACCCAACAAATGTCAAATCGACTGACACCTACAGAATGTTGGAAAACTGTACCTTTCTTGATATGTAAGCTTTGGCAATATGGTTCTCTGTAAACTTTCATGCCAATAAAGCATTTGAATTGGAATTGAATTGGAATTGGAATTGGAGAGAGAGAAAGAGACATGGAGAGAGTGAGCAAGACTGAGAGATAGGGAGAGGGAAACAGATAGAAGGAGAGAGAGAGAGAGAGAGAGATGCTAAATCATCATTTAGCATTATAGAAAATAGTGTTTCCACACTCATCCCACAAAATAGGTCCATTTTATTTCGTTTTATTTGAACTATATAAATGCGTTCTTTCCACATAAGCTGCTGGAATATCCAGGGTCTCCGCTCCTCAACTTTTGGGATGAAGAGTACAGACCCTATTCTACAACATCCAAATCCCAATCAAAATCTGGCTCAAAATATTTGACAGCATAATCCTGCCCATTGCACTGTACGGTAGTGAAGTATGGGGCCCGCTAAATCACCAAAGCTACACTAAATGGGAAAAACACACAATAGAAGCCCTACATGCAGAATTCTGCCGAAGCATCCTTCGCACCCAAAGAAAAACGCCAACAAATGCATGCAGAGCCGAACTAGGCAGATGCCCACTGATAATAAACATCCAAAAACGAGCACTAAACTTCCTAAATCACCTCAAATCTAGCTCCGCAGACACCCTTCATTTCAAAGCCTTTCAGACCCAAGAGCTAAACCCAGAAAAGAGTCCCCTGAGTCAGCTGCTACTGAAACTAAGTACTGAGCCGGACCCTGACCAGCCCCAGACCAACTCGATCAATATGTCGAGGAACCAACTCGGGAACAGGCTATATTGGACTGGGTACTGTGCAATGAGAAGGGACTAATCAGTAATCTTGTTGTACGGGGACCCTTGGGTCAGAGCGATCATAACATGATCGATTTCTCACTCGAAATGGAGAGCGAAGAAATTGACTCAGAGACTAAGGTCCTGAATTTAAACAAGGGGAATTATGATGCCATGAGACGGGAACTGAGTAGGTCTGATTGGACAACGTTCCTGGGAGGACTGGAGGTAGATAAACAATGGCAAACATTTAAAGATAGAATGACAAAATTGCAAAAATTGTTTATACCAATCTGGCATAAAAGGAAATCTAAAAAGGTGACTCAACCGTGGATAACAGGGGAAATTAGAGACAGCATAAAATCCAAAGATAGGGCGTATAAAATAGCCAAAAAAAGCGCCAGAGCGGAAGATTGGGAACAGTTTAAGATAGAGCAAAGGAGGGCAAAGGGCATAATCAAGAGGGGCAAAATAGCTTACGAAAACAAGCTGGCGGAAAATATAAAAACTAACTCCAAAAGCTTTTATAAGTATATCAAAAGGAAAAGACTGGTGAAAACCAAAGTTGGTCCATTGCAGTCAGATACGGGGGAATATATAATGGGAAATAAGGAAATGGCAGATCAACTAAATGCATACTTTGGGTCAGTCTTTACGAAGGAAGACACAAAAAACCTCCCTGGGATATCGGGAAAAATAGGGACATTGGCAAAGGAGGAACTGACGCAAATCAATATCTCTAAGGATATGGTGTTAAGGAAGCTAAAGGGATTGAAGGTGGACAAATCCCCAGGGCCTGATAACATGCATCCTAGGGTACTGAAGGAGGTGGCCCTAGAGATAGCGGATGCACTAAGGATGATTTTTCAGAATTCATTAGACTCGGGAACAGTGCCGATGGATTGGAGGGTAGCTAACGTTACCCCACTATTCAAAAAGGGGGGTAGGGAAAAAGCAGGTAATTACAGACCTGTAAGCCTTACATCAGTTGTGGGCAAAATGCTGGAGTCCATCATTAAGGATGAAATAGCGGAGCACTTAGCAAATGGGGACAGGATAGGACAGAGTCAACATGGATTTACAAAGGGTAAATCGTGCTTGACTAATCTATTGGAATTTTTTGAGGGAGTAACTGGTAGAATAGATGGGGGAGAGCCAGTAGATGTGGTGTACCTGGACTTCCAAAAGGCCTTCGATAAGGTCCCACATAAAAGATTAGCATGGAAAATTGAGGCTCATGGGATAAAGGGGAAAGTTTTGGCGTGGATAGGGAACTGGCTGTCAGATAGAAAACAGAGAGTTGGAATAAACGGCTCATTTTCTGAATGGCAGGCAGTAACAAGTGGGGTACCACAGGGATCTGTCCTGGGCCCCCAGCTGTTCACAATTTACATTAATGACCTGGATCAGGGAGTCGGATGCAGCATTTCCAAATTTGCAGACGACACTAAACTAGGAGGGGGGGTGGGCTCAGAGGAAGAGACCAGGAAGCTCCAGAGCGATTTGGACAGACTGGGCGATTGGGCGGATAAATGGCAGATGCACTATAATGTGGACAAGTGCGAAGTTATCCACCTTGGGTGCAGGAACGGGAGGGCAAATTATTATTTAAATGGCAATAGATTGGGAGAGGGGGAAGTACAGAGAGACCTGGGTGTTCTTGTACACCAGTCACTGAAGGCGAGCATGCAGGTGCAACAGGCGGTCAAGAAGGCAAACGGTATGCTGGCCTTCATAGCAAAAGGGTTAGAATACAGGAACAGGGATACCTTGCTGCAGCTGTACAGGGCACTGGTGAGACCACACCTCGAGTACTGTGTACAGTTTTGGTCGCCTCATCTGAGGAAGGATGTTCTTGCCATGGAGGGGGTGCAGCGGCGATTCACCAGGCTGATACCAGGAATGGCGGGAATGACCTATGAGGAGAGACTATGTAGTTTAGGGATGTACACACTGGAGTTTAGAAGATTGAGAGGGGACCTCATAGAAGTGTATAAAATTCTGACAGGTCTAGACAGACTGGATGCAGAAGGAATGTTTCCCTTGGCGGGTGAGAACAGAACTAGAGGACATAATTTAAGGATAAGGGCTAAACCATTTAGGACAGAGATGAGGGGGAATTTATTCACTCAGAGAGTGGTGAACCTGTGGAACTCATTGCCACAGAGGGCAGTGTACGCCAGCTCATTAAATATATTTAAGAGGGAATTAGATATATTTCTACGGGCAAAAGGGGTTAAGGGTTACGGAGAGAAGGCGGGGACGGGATACTGAATTAAAGGATCAGCCATGATCTCATCGAATGGCGGAGCAGGCACGAAGGGCCGAATGGCCTACTCCTGCTCCTATCTTCGATGTAACACAGCCGTCCAAACACCACTCTGAGTGAACCAAATCATTAAACAATGCAAAGAAACCTACCTGGAACATTGGAACAAAATAACCGAAAGCCAAAGCAGATTAGAATGTTACCGGGCCCTAAAAAGAGAATATAAACTGGCAGACTACCTCACGACCATCAGAGACACAAAACAGAGACAGACCCTCACCAGGTACAGACTAAGCGACCACCAACTGGAAATTGAAAAAGGCAGATACAAGAAATCCTGGCAGCCTAGAGAGAATAGAATATGCGATCAATGTCTGGCCGGCGAGGTTGAAACAGAAATGCATTTCCTCCTAAAATGCAAAAAATTCAACACATTAAGAAACATATTATTCAACAAGCTAAGCCAAACAACCCCAGATTTCAAGGAATTGGATGACCTGTCAAAATTGAGATTAATCCTGGGAGAAGGAGACAGACCATACCTTGGGGCCAAATATGTAACAACATGTCACAACCTGAGGACTGATTACAAGTAAGACTCTTTAAAATTAATATTGAATGTACCAAATGAAGTAGAAAGACTGTTTAAAATTAATATTGTTTCAAAGTAATATTGTATGTACCCAACAAATGTCAAATCGATTGACACCTACAGAATGTTGTTAAACTGTACCTTTTTGCTATGTAAGCTTTGGCAATATGGTTCTCTGTAAACTTTCATGCCAATAAAGCATTTGAATTGGAATTGGAATTGGAGAGAGAGACATGGAGAGAGTGAGCAAGACTGTGAGATAGGGAGTGGGAAACAGACAGAAGGCAAGAGAGAGAGAGCTGAAGAGCTGAACCCAGAAACGAGTCCCCTGAGTCAGTTGTTACTGAAACTAAGTTCTCCTACCCAGCCGGACCCTGACCAGTCCCAGACCAACACTGCTCCCCAAACACCAATCCGAGTGAACCAAATCATTAAACAATGCAAAGTAAACTACCTGGAACATTGGAACACAATAACCAAAACCCAAAGCAGATTAGAATGCTACCGCGCCCTAAAAAGAGAATATAAACTGGCAGACTATCTCTCGACCATCAGAGACACAAAACAGAGACAGAACCTCACCA
Organism: Somniosus microcephalus; assembly: GCF_052327205.1. NCBI lineage: Eukaryota > Metazoa > Chordata > Chondrichthyes > Squaliformes > Somniosidae > Somniosus > Somniosus microcephalus. Next base: position 75,150,423 of record NW_028225179.1, read on the forward strand.
GATACAGACTAAGCGACCACCAACAGGCAATTGAAAAAGGAAGATACAAGAAATCCTGGCAACCTAAAGAAAATAGATTATGTGATCACTTTCTGGCCGGCAAGGTTGAGACAGAGGTGCACTTCCTCCTAAAATGCGAAAAATTCAACGAGACAAGAAACATATATTTTGACAAGCTCAGCCTTACAACCCCAGTTTTCAAAGAATTGGATGACCTGTCAAAATTAAGAATAGTCCTGGGGGAGGGAGACAGACCATATCTTGGTGCCCAATATGCAACAACATGCCACAACCTGAGGAACATTGAGTGACTAACGAGCACACCCATAGCATATATACGCTAAAAATGTTTAAATCAATACCGAATGTACCCAACGACAGTTTTAAATTAATACTGAATGCACCCAACAAGGGACAACGACTGTTTAAATTAATACTGTCAATATCCAACGAGGGTCAAAAACGTTTGACACCTACAGAATGTTGGAAACCTGTACTTTTTGTTATGTAAGCTTTGGCAACATGGTTCCCTGTTAACTTTCATGCCAATAAAGCATTTGAATTGAATTGAATTGAATTGAGAGAGAGACATGGAGAGAGTGAGCAAGACTGAGAGATAGGGTGAGGGAAACAGACAGAAGGAGAGAGAGAGAGAGAGAGAGAGACATGGAGAGAGTGAGCAATACTGCGAGATAGGGAGAGGGAAACAGACAGAAGGAGAGGGAGAGAGAGAGAGAGACATGGAGAGAGTGAGCAAGACTGAGAGGTAGGGAGAGGGAAAGAGACAGAAGGAGAGAGAGAGAGAGAGAGACATGCAGAGAGTGAGCAAGACTGAGAGATAGGGAGAGGGAAACAGAGGGAAGGAGAGAGAGAGACATGGAGAGAGTGAGCAAGACTGAGAGATAGGGAGAGGGAAACAGACAGAAGGAGAGAGAGATAGAGAGAAAGACATGGAGAGAGTGAGCAAGACTGAGAGATAGGGAGAGGGAAACAGACAGAAGGAGAGAGAGAGAGAGAGAGAGAGAGACATGGAGAGAGTGAGCAAGACTGAGAGATAGGGAGAGGGAAACAGACAGAAGGTGAGAGAGAGAGAGAGAGAGAGACATGGAGAGAGTGAGGAAGATTGAGAGATAGGGACAGGGAAACAGACAGAAGGAGAGAGAGAGAGAGAGAGAGAGAGAGCAAGACTGAGAGATAGGGAGAGGGAAACAGAGAGAAGGAAAGAGAGAGAGAGAGAGAGAGACATGGAGAGAGTGAGCAAGACTGAGAGATATGGAGAGGGAAACAGACAGATGGAGAGAGAGAGAGAGAGAGAGAGACATGGCGAGAGTGAGCAAGACTGAGAGATAGGGAGAGGGAAACAGACAGAAGGTGAGAGAGAGAGAGAGAGAGAGAGACATGGAGAGAGTGAGCAAGACTGAGAGATAGGGAGAGGGAAGCAGACAGAAGGAGAGAGAGAGAGAGAGAGAGACATGGAGAGAGTGAGCAAGACTGAGAGATAGGGAGAGGGAAACAGACAGAAGGAGAGAGAGAGAGAGAGAGACATGGAGAGAGTGAGCAAGACTGAGAGATAGGGAGAGGGAAACAGACAGAAGGAGAGAGAGAGAGAGAGAGAGAGACATGGAGAGATTGAGCAAGACTGAGAGATAGGGAGAGGGAAACAGAAGAAGGAGAGAGAGAGAGAGAGAGAGACATGGAGAGAGTGAGCAAGAATGAGAGATAGGGAGAGGGAAACATACAGAAGGAGAGAGAGAGAGAGAGAGAGAGAGACATGGAGAGAGTGAGCAAGACTGAGCGATAGGGAGAGGGAAACAGACAGAAGGAGAGAGAGAGAGAGAGAGACATGGAGAGAGTGAGCAAGACTGAGAGATAGGGAGAGGGAAACAGACAGAAGGAGAGAGAGAGAGAGAGAGAGAGAGACATGGAGAGAGTGAGCAAGACTGAGAGAGAGGGAGAGGGAAACAGACAGAAGGAGAGAGAGAAAGAGAGAGAGAGAGAGAGAGAGAGAGAGAGAGAGAGAGAGCCCGACAGGACCCGAGAGACCGAGCTCAGCCCACCGAGACCCGGCTCACTGAGAGAGAGAAACCGGCCCAGCTCAGCCCGAGAGACCCGGAGACCGGTCCAGAGAGAGAGAGAGAGACCCGGTCCACTGAGAGACCGAGCGACCCGGCACCAGGACACCGAGAGCCCAGAGACACCCGGGACACAGCCCGGCTCACCGAGACCGAGAGACCGGCCCAGAGACACAGTAAGGCCCGGGGACAGAGAGAGAGAGAGCGAGGTCGCGGGAACAGAGAGAGAGAGAACCCGGGAACAGAGAGAGAGGACATCGGAGCGGGAGGGAGCGAGAGAGCGTGAGAGAGAGAGAGGAGAGGAAACACCAGCTGGAGAGATAAAGCTGGAGAGAGAGAGAAACAGAGGCCTGAACCGCGAGACCGGAGACCGGGAGGAGCAGCCCGAACCAGGACAATAAATAAGAGGCCTGGGGAGGGTGAACCCGAGAACGCGAGGCCCAGAGACCGCGGGATCGGAGACCGGGAGGAGCGGCCCGAACCGGGAAAACAAGTAAGAGGCCTGGGGAGGGTGAACCCGAGACCGCGAGGCACAGAGACCGCGGGAACGGAGACCGGGAGACCAGGGCAGAAAACAGCCTGGTCAGTCAAAAAACCCGGGGGCCTGAGACCGACACGATGACACGAGGAGATCCGCCCAGAGCGCGGAAAGCGAATGAGTCCGGGGCACGGAGAGTGGACGAGTTTGGAACACGGAGAGAGAGAGCGAGTCCGAGGCCCGGAGAAAGAGTGAGAGAGTCGGAAGAGAAAAAAAAAAACCGGAGAAATAAGTTTTACCTAATTCTACCTAAGTTTCATTTTAGTTAAAGTTAGTTCGGAAAAAGTTTAATTTTATTTAAATTTAGTTCGAAAAAACCTGAAAAAAGAACAAACCCACGAGGAAAAGGAATAGAAACCCGAGAGAAATGATAAACTACCCGAACCAAGATCCTGTGAGAGAAAGAGAAAGATAAACCTTTAAGAACAGCTATATCAAAGATGAACCCCTGAAAAACTCCCAATTTTGGACCTAAAAGTGGGCTAAGGTGGAACACGACACAAAAAAGAGGATAAAAAAGATATCTATCTGAGACAAAAAACAAACGACTACAATGAGCAGGGAAATGATATATCCTGAGCAATGCACAAAAAATAAAGCAAAGGAAAAATACAAGTACACAACACTAAAAAATAACCCAGAGATCCTCTACGTTGACTATACCACACACAAAGGGACTAAGCTGAAGAACAACCTCATATTCTACACCGAATACGTCACCTCCTGGAAGGAGACTTTACAAAAACACTACGCATACGTCTCCAGTGAAGGTATTGGCAGTGGAGGCAGACTGAAAATATGTAAAGATGGAAACGTAGATAAAGATGACCCCCTGCTAACCATAAGCTACTACAACAAAAATAGAAAGATCATGATACAGGGGAATGTGGAAAATCTGGACTCCTTCGAAAAGGAATTCCCCCAGTTGAAAACTAAGGCAGAAACAAAGAGGACCAATGGACAGGAAGCAAAAGAGAGTCGAACAGAGGATGATGAGAACCAAGTGGAGGAAGAAGAAGAGAGACCAGCAGAGGAAAACACCTCCCTGTCCATCTCCACCACCCCCACACCTCTCAACGAAAACAAAATGATGAAAGAGAATCTGGCCAAACTAGAACTTGATTTCAACGAATACAGAGAAACACTGGCCAAGAATCTGAAGGAGGAATTCAAACAGCTAAAAACGGAACACGAGTCCACCATCCACAAGATGACAAAGACCATAGAGGAGCAAAGAAATGAGATCAAAGAACTCCGTACTCAACTAAACAAAACGAAGGAGACCGTAGAAAGGCTCAGCAGGCAACACAAACCTCTTAAGGTCCAAAAACCTGAGGACACAAAAACAACACACACAAGGACACAGAACCCGCCGGATGCCACCCCACACGACGACACACCGAAAGCCACAAACCCCGCTCCAACCAGCCCTCAGTCGAATCATGCCCAGACTACTGCTACCCAGTCCTCACACACAGGAACACAAAAACCGACAGATACCCCCCCAAACGAGGACACACCGAAAGCCCCAAACCCCGCTCCTGCCACACAACATATCCCAGAAACCCAGCCAACAACCAGCCACCAGGCGAGTCCTACCCAGACTACTGTTACCCAGTCTGAAAAACCAGCCCCTCAGGCGGTCCTGCTGACCGACTCCAACGGAAAGTTTCTGGACCCCCAGAGGCTGTTCCCAGACCATCAAGTCCTGAAAAAATGGTGCAGCAACACAGACCAAGCAATGAAGATCCTGAACAAAGAATCCCTTGGAAGCCCCAAATGGATTGTGATCCACACAGGCACGAACGACCTACGCACCCTACAGGAAGGCACTGCTAGGGCGGTGAGCAGGATGGCGGAAAAGGCCAGCAGGGAATTCCCCGAGGCGCGGATCGTGATCTCCACACTACTGCCCAGAAAGGACACCCCAGCCTATATAATCCACAACACCAACAGGGAGATCGACACGAGATGTTCTGTCCTCCCCAACGTCTCCCTGGCCCATCATCCAAACATCAACACAAGGGACCTCTATGACGAAATACATCTACTCAAACAGCGGATGTGGGTCTTCGCAAGAAACCTCATAAACACTGCCAAAAGACGCAGCCCTCCCACCCCCTCTACCATTGGGAGCCCAAACAGGACCACCAATGTCCCCCACCCCCCATTACAAAACCAACAACAGAACCGTGCTTTTATACCTGACCCAAGACCCCCCTCTAGACCACAGACTGTAGACCAAGAACTGAGAAAGATCATGACGATGCTGAACAGCCTGATAGAAAGCCGGAGAAATTATTAATATTGTTATTTATCATTATCATTATTGATCAGTATTATTACTATTATTAGATAGATATATGTGCATGCCTCATGAAATTTATACTAAATCATCATTTAGCATTATAGAAAATAGTGTTTCCACACTCATCCCACAAAATAGGTCCATTTTATTTCGTTTTATTGAACTATATAAATGCTTTCTTTCCACATAAGCTGCTGGAATATCCAGGGCCACCGCTCCTCAACTTTTGGGATGAAGAGTACAAACCCTGAATTCCTAAAAGTTATAAAAGACATTGATATAATTGTGTTAACAGAAACATGGTGCCAAAAGGACGTGCCGACCCACTGTCCTCCAATGTACCATGAAATCATTGTGCCCTCAGTAAAGAACACTAAAACACGCAAGGGCAGAACCTCCGGGGGAATATTGGTGTGGTATAAGGGAGAACTGGACAAACACATCTCACCGGTAAAACAGGGAAAATCACACGTATGGCTAAAACTAGATAAAAATATAGGAATAGCAAAAAAAGATGTTTACTTATGTGCGATCTACATACCTCCAATAGAATCGTCATATTTCGAAGAGGAGTTATTTGATACTCTCCACATGGAAATCAGCCATTTCCAGGCCCAAGGAAAGGTGATAATATGTGGGGACCTAAATGCAAGGACCGGTTGTGAACCTGACTTCATAGACCCACAGGGAAACAACCATGTGTTTGGCCAGACCCCTTTAGATGTCACACCAGGCATCGCAAATCGGAACAAACTTGATCGTAAAATAAATAAAGGCGGTAGGGAGGTAGTGCAACTCTGCCGAGCCTTAGGCCTGTACATAGTTAACGGTAGGTTCAGAGGGGACTCCCTAGGGAGACTCACATACACCTCAACTCTTGGGTCTAGTGTGGTGGACTATACAATCACTGACCTGGACCCCTGCGATATCAAGACATTCACTGTCAGGCAGCAATCCCCCCTCTCAGACCATAACCAAATAAATATGTACCTTAAACTTTCTGCCCAAACTACAGACACAAAAAAAGAACCCAGTAAGCTCCATAAAATAAACCAGACATACAGATGGGCCCCAGACAGTGGAGAAAAATTCATCACAGCACTAAAGTCACCTGATCTCACAAGTAAAATATCAAAATTTAAAGAAAACCCATACGAGATCACCAGAGATGGTGTAAACATGGCCATAGAGGATATAAATATGATCTTCCATGAGGCAGCTGTAAAAGCCGACCTTGTGAAACAGAAGAGGAAGCGTCACAAAAGACAAAATAAAAATAAGAAATGGTTTGAACACGAATGCAAAAATGCCAGAAAAGACCTGAGAAAAATATCAAACCAAAAGCATCGCCAACCAAACAATCCGGACCTACGTACTAGATACAATGAAACCCTCAAAAGATATAAACACACCATTAGGAACAAAACACAAAACTATACCCACAAAATACTCGAAGAAATTGAAAACTCCACCAATCCAAAACAATTCTGGGAAATGTGGAATAACCTGAGTACAACACAATTGCAAGCATTACCAATCCAAGATGGCGACATCTGGAGAACACATTTTGAAAACCTCTACAAAGTCATCCCAATAAACGAAACAAACCCAAGTCAACATCAGGTCACAGAAAAACTCCACACATTAGAAGCAACAATTAAAGACAACCAAAACCCTCTAGACTCCCCAATCACATGGAAAGAACTGGCCACAAAAACAAAATCTCTCCACCTAAAGAAAGCCTGTGGCCCAGACAACATCAAAAATGAAATGCTCAAGTTCAGCAATATGGAGATGCAGGGTGCGGTACTCAAATTATTCAACATCATATTACGTTCAGGCTGTTTTCCCGATATCTGGTGCCAAGGACTAATCTCCCCCATATATAAAAGTGGAAACAAATCAGACCCAAATAACTACCGCGGCATCTGTGTCAACAGTTGTCTAGGGAAGTTATTCTGCAGTATTCTAAATAGTAGATTACTGGATTTTCTTAACAAACATAATATCCTCAGAAAAAACCAAATAGGCTTTCTTCCAAAACACCGCACCGCCGACCATATCTATACCCTTCACACCCTCATTGAAAAACAAATACACCAAACAAAAAATGGGAAAATATTCGCCTGTTTCATCGACTTCAAGAAAGCCTTTGACTCTATATGGCACGAAGGGCTCTATTATAAACTTCTTCAGTGTGGAATAGGGGGCAAAGTCTATGACCTTATTAAATCAATGAATCTGAAAAACAAATGCGGGGTCAAAATTGGAGACAAACGCACCGATTTCTTCACCCAGAGAAGAGGCGTCCGGCAGGGCTGCAATTTGAGCCCGACCCTGTTCAACATATACATAAATGAATTAGCAGACATGCTGGAGCAAAGCGAGTCACCAGGTCTCCGTCTCCTGGATGGAGAAGTGAAATCCCTGTTCTATGCGGACGACCTGGTTCTGCTGTCTCCCACAGAACAGGGATTACAGCAACAACTAGACCTACTCGACAAATACTGCCAAAATTGGGCTCTAACAGTAAATCTAAAGAAAACCAACATCATGATTTTTCAAAAAAGGCCCAGATGTCAGGAAAACAAATACCAGTTTACCCTCATTGATACCACTATAGGACACACTATGAGCTACACCTACCTTGGTCTAACTATTACAGCATCAGGGAGCTTCAGCATAGCAGTGAATGCACTAAAAGAAAAAGCACGAAGAGCCCTATATGCAATAAAAAGAAAATTCTACAACATCCAAATCCTAATCAAAATCTGGCTCAAAATATTTGACAGCATAATCCTGCCCATTGCACTGTACGGTAGTGAAGTATGAGGCCCGCTAAATCACCAAAGCTACACTAAATGGGAAAAACACACAATAGAAGCCCTACATGCAGAATTCTGCCGAAGCATCCCTCGCACCCAAAGGAAAACGCCAACAAATGCATGCAGAGCCGAACTAGGCAGATACCCACTGATAATAAACATCCAAAAACGAGCACTAAACTTCCTAAATCACCTCAAATCTAGCTCCCCAGACACCCTTCATTTCAAAGCCTTTCGGACCCAAGAGCTAAACCCAGAAAAGTGTCCCCTGAGTCAGCTGCTACTGAAACTAAGTACTCAGCCGGACCCTGACCAGCCCCAGACCAACACAGCCGTCCAAACACCAATCCGAATGAACCAAATCATTAAAAAATGCAAAGAAACCTACCTGGAACATTGGAACAAAATAACCGAAAGCCAAAGCAGATTAGAATATTACCGGGCCCTAAAAAGAGAATATAAACTGGCAGACTACCTCACGACCATCAGAGACACAAAACAGAGACAGACCCTCACCAGGTACAGACTAAGCGACCACCAACTGGAAATTGAAAAAGGCAGATACAAGAAATCCTGGCAGCCTAGAGAGAATAGAATATGCGATCAATGTCTCGCTGGCGAGGTTGAAACAGAGATGCATTTCCTCCTAAAATGCGAAAAATTCAACACATCAAGAAACATATTATTCAACAAGCTAAGCCAAACAACCCCAGATTTCAAGGAATTGGATGACCTGTCAAAATTGAGATTAGTCCTAGGAGAAGGAGACAGACCATACCTTGGGGCCAAATATGTAACAACATGTCACAACCTGAGGACTGTTTAAAATTAAGACTGTTTAAAATTAATATTGAACGTACCAAATGAAGTACAAAGACTGTTTAAAATTAATATTGTTTCAAAGTAATATTGTATGTACCAACAAATGTCAAATCGATTGACACCTACAGAATGTTGGAAAACTGTACCTTTTTGCTATGTAAGCTTTGGCAATATGGTTCTCTGTAAACTTTCATGCCAATAAAGCATTTGAATTGGAATTGGAATCGGAATTGGAGAGAGAGAGACATGGAGAGAGTGAGCAAGACTGAGAGATAGGGAGAGGGAAACAGACAGAAGGTGAGAGAGAGCGAGTGAATGAGACATGGAGAGAGTGAGCAAGACTGAGAGAGAGGGAAGGTGAAACAGACAGAAGGAGAGAGAGAGAGAGACATGGAGAGAGTGAGCAAGACGGAGAGATAGGGAGAGGGAAACAGACAGAAGGAGAGAGAGAGAGAGATTCATGGAGAGAGTGATCAAGACTGAGAGATAGGTAGAGGGAAACCGGCAGAAGGAGAGAGAGAGAGAGAGAGAGACATGGAGAGAGTGAGCAAGAGTGAGAGATAGAGAGAGTGAAATAGACAGAAGGAGAGCGAGAGAGAGAGAGACATGGAGAGAGTGAGCAAGACTGAGAGATAGGGAGAGGGAAACAGACAGAAGGCATTAGAGAGAGAGAGAGAGAGACATGGAGAGATTGAGCAAGACTGAGAGATAGGGAGAGGAAAACAGACAGAAGGAGAGAGAGAGAGAGAGAGAGACATGGAGAGAGTGAGCAAGAATGAGAGATAGGGAGAGGGAAACAGACAGAAGGAGAGAGAGAAAGAGAGAGAGACATGGAGAGAGTGAGCAAGACTGAGAGATAGGGAGAGGGAAACAGACAGAAGGAGAGAGAGAGAGAGAGACATGGAGAGAGTGAGCAAGACTGAGAGATAGGGAGGGGGAAGAAGACAGAAGGCAAAAGAGAGAGAGAGAGAGACATGGAGAGAGTGCGCAAGACTGAGAGATAGGGAGAGGGAAGCAGACAGAAGGAGAGAGAGAGAGATAGAGAGACATGGAGAGAGTGAGCAAGACTGCGAGATAGGGAGAGGGAAACAGACAGAAGGCAAGAGAGAGAGAGAGATTGAGAGAGAGACATGGAGAGAGTGAGCAAGGCTGAGAGATTGGGAGAGGGAAACAGATAGAAGGCGAGAGAGAGAGAGAGAGAGAGAGAGACATGGAGAGAGTGAGCAAGACTGAGAGATAGGGAGAGGGAAACAGACAGAAGGAGCGAGAGAGAGAGAGAGCTAAAGAAAACCAACATCATGATTTTTCAAAAAAGGCCCAGATGTCAGGAAAACAAATACCAGTTTACCCTCAGTGATATCACTATAGGACACACTATGAGCTACACCTACCTTGGTCTAACTATTACAGCATCAGGGAGCTTCAGCATAGCAGTGAATGCACTAAAAGAAAAAGCCCGAAGAGCCCTATATGCAATAAAAAGAAAATTCTACAACATCCAAATCCCAATCAAAATCTGGCTCAAAATATTTGACAGCATAATCCTGCCCATTGCACTGTACGGTAGTGAAGTATGGGGCCCGCTAAATCACCAAAGCTACACTAAATGGGAAAAACATACAATAGAAGCCCTACATGCAGAATTCTGCCGAAGCATCCTTCGCACCCAAAGAAAAACGCCAACAAATGCATGCAGAGCCGAACTAGGCAGATACCCACTGATAATAAACATCCAAAAACGAGCACTAAACTTCCTAAATCACCTCAAATCTAGCTCCCCAGACACCCTTCATTTCAAAGCCTTTCAGACCCAAGAGCTAAACCCAGAAAAGAGTCCCCTGAGTCAGCTGCTACGGAAACTAAGTACTCAGCCGGACCCTGACCAGCCCCAGACCAACACAGCCGTCCAAACACCAATCCGAGTGAACCAAATCATTAAAAAATGCAAAGAAACCTACCTGGAACATTGGAACAAAATAACCGAAAGCCAAAGCAGATTAGAATGTTACCGGGCCCTAAAAAGAGAATATAAACTGGCAGACTACCTCACGACCATCAGAGACACAAAACAGAGACAGACCCTCACCAGGTACAGACTAAGCGACCACCAACTGGAAATTGAAAAAGGCAGATACAAGAAATCCTGGCAGCCTAGAGAGAATAGAATATGCGATCAATGTCTGGCTGGCGAGGTTGAAACAGAAATGCATTTCCTCCTAAAATGCGAAAAATTCAACACATCAAGAAACATATTATTCAACAAGCTAAGCCAAACAACCCCAGATTTCAAGGAATTGGATGATCTGTCAAAATTGAGATTAGTCCTAGGAGAAGGAGACAGACCATACCTTGGGGCCAAATATGTAACAACATGTCACAACCTGAGGACTGTTTAAAATTAAGACTGTTTAAAATTAATATTGAACGTACCAAATGAAGTACAAAGACTGTTTAAAATTAATATTGTTTAAAAGTAATATTGTATGTACCCAACAAATGTCAAATCGATTGACACCTACAGAATGTTGGAAAACTGTACCTTTTTGCTATGTACGCTTTGGCAATATGGTTCTCTGTAAACTTTCATGCCAATAAAGCATTTTAATTGGAATTGGAATTGGTAATTGGAGAGAGAGAGAGAGACATGGAGAGAGTGAGAAAGACTGAAAGATAGGGAGAGGGAAACAGAGAGAAGGAGAGAGAGAGAGAGAGAGAGAGAGACATGGAGAGAGTTAGCAAGACTGAGAGATAGGGAGAGGGAAACAGACAGAAGGTGAGAGAGGGAGAGAGAGAGAGACATGGAGAGATTGAGCAAGACTGAGAGATAGGGAGAGGGAAACAGAAGAAGGAGAGAGAGAGAGAGAGACATGGTGAGAGTGAGCAAGAATGAGAGATCGGGAGAGGGAATACAGACAGAAGGAGAGAGAGAGAGAGAGGGAGAGAAACATGGAGAGAGTGAGCAAGACTGAGCGATAGGGAGAGGGAAACAGACAGAAGGAGAGAGAGAGAGAGAGAGGCATGGAGAGGTTGAGCAAGACTGAGAGATAGGGAGAGGGAAACAGGCAGAAGGAGATAGAGAGAGAGAGAGACATGGAGAGAGTGAGCAAGACTGAGAGATAGGGAGAGGGAAACAGGCAGAAGTAGAGAGAGAGAGAGAGAGAGACATGGAGAGAGTGAGCAAGACTGAGAGAGAGGGAGATGGAAACAGACAGAAGGAGAGAGAGAAAGAGAGAGAGAGAGTGACATAGAGACAGTGAGCAAGACTGAGAGAAAAATGGGGGAAAACAGACAGAAGGAGAGAGAGAGAGAGAGAAAAGGTGAGAGAGACATGGAGAGAGTGAGCAAGAGTGAGCGATAGAGAGAGGGAAATAGACAGAAGGAGAGACACTGAGAGAGAGGGAGAGAGACAGGTCCCACTGTACCAGCGCTCTTTATAGAGACAGAGAGAGAGATAGTCTGAGAGAGAGAGAGATTGGGAGTGTGAGAGAGAGAGAGAGCTGGAGAGAGAAAGCTGGAGAGAGAGAGAAACAGAGGCCTGAACCGCGAGACCGGAGACCGGGTGGAGCAGCCCGAACCAGGACAGTAAATAAGAGGCCTGAGGAGGGTGAACCCGAGAACGCGAGGCCCAGAGACCGCGGGATCAGAGACCGGGAGGAGCGGCCCGAACCGGGAAAACGAATAAGAGGCCTGGGGAGGGCGAACCCGAGACCGCGAGGTCGGAGAACGGGAGGAGCGGCCCGAACCGGGAAAACAAGTAAGAGGCCTGGGGAGGGTGAACCCGAGACCGCAAGGTCGGAGAACGGGAGGAGCGGCCCGAACCGGGAAAACGAGTAAGAGACCTGGGGAGGGTGAACCCGAGACCGCGAGGCCCACAGACCGCGGGAACGGAGACCGTTAGACCAGGGCAGAAAACAGCCTGGTGAGTCAAAAAACCCGGGGGCCTGAGACCGACACGACGACGCGAGGAGATCCGCCCAGGGCGCGGAGGGCGAATGAGTCCGGGGCACGGAGAGTGGACGAGTTTGGAGCACGGAGAGAGAGAGCGGGTCCGAGACCCGGAGAGCGAGTGAGAGAGTCGGAAGAGGAAAAAAAAAAAAAAAAAAAGCCGGAGAAATAAGTTTTACCTAATTCTACCTTAGTTTCATTTTAGTTAAAGTTAGTTCGGAAAAAGTTTAATTTTATTTAAATTTAGTTCGAAAAAACCTGAAAAAAGAACAACAAACCCGCGAGGAAAAGGAATAGAAACCCGAGAGAAACGATAAACTACCCGAACCAAGAGCCTGTGAGAGAAAGAGAAAGATAAACCTTTAAGAGCAGCTATAACAAAGATGAACCCCTGAAAAACTCCCAATTTCGGACCTAACAGTGGGCTAAGGTGGAACACGACACAAAAAAGAGAAAAAAAAAAAGTTATCTATCTGAGACAAAAAACAAACGACTACAATGAGCAGGGAAATGATATATCCTGAGCAATGCACAAAAAATAAAGCAAAGGAAAAATACAAGTACACAACACTAAAAAATAACCCAGAGATCCTCTACGTTGACTATACCACACACAAAGGGACTAAGCTGAAGAACAACCTCATATTCTACACCGAATACGTCACTTCCTGGAAGGAGACTTTACAAAAACACTACGCATACGTCTCCAGTGAAGGTATTGGCAGTGGAGGCAGACTGAAAATATGTAAAGATGGAAACCTAGATCAAGATGACCCCCTGCTAACCATAAGCCACGACAACAAAAATAGAAAGATCATGATACAGGGGAATGTGGAAAATCTGGACTCCTTCGAAAAGGAATTCCCCCAGTTGAAAACTAAGGCAGACACAAAGAGGACCAATGGACAGGAAGCAAAAGAGAGTCGAACAGAGGATGATGAGAGCCAAGTGGAGGAAGAAGAAGAGAGGCCAGCAGAGGAAAACACCTCCTTGTCCATCTCCACCCCCCCCCCACACCTCTCAACGAAAACAAAATGATGAAAGAGAATCTGGCCAAACTAGAACTTGATTTCAACGAATACAGAGAAACACTGGCCAAGAATTTGAAGGAGGAATTCAAACAGCTAAAAACGGAACACGAGTCCACCATCCACAAGCTGAGAAAGACCATAGAGGAGCAAAGAAATTAGATCAAAGAACTCCGTACTCAACTAAACAAAACGAATGAGACCGTAGAAAGGCTCAGCAGGCAACACAAACCTCTTAAGGTCCAAAAACCTGAGGACACAAAAGCAACACACACAAGGACACAGAACCCGCCGGATGCCACCCCACACGAAGACACACCGAAAGCCACAAACCCCGCTCCAACCAGCCCTCAGTCGAGTCATGCCCAGACTACTGCTACCCAGTCCTCACACACAGGAACACAAAAACCGACAGATACCCCCCCAAACGAGGACACACCGAAAGCCCCAAACCCCGCTCCTGCCACACAACATATCCCAGAAACCCAGCCAACAACCAGCCACCAGGCGAGTCCTACCCAGACTACTGTTACCCAGTCTGAAAAACCAGCCCCTCAGGCGGTCCTGCTGACCGACTCCAACGGAAAGTTTCTGGACCCCCAGAGGTAGTTCCCAGACCATCAAGTCCTGAAAAAATGGTGCAGCAACACAGACCAAGCAATGAAGATCCTGAACAAAGAATCCCTTGGAAGCCCCAAATGGATTGTGATCCACACAGGCACGAACGACCTACGCACCCTACAGGAAGGCACTGCTAGGGCGGTGAGCAGGATGGCGGAAAAGGCCAGCAGGGAATTCCCCGAGGCGCGGATCGTGATCTCCACACTACTGCCCAGAAAGTACACACCAGCCTATATAATCCACAACACCAACAGGGAGATCGACACGAGATGTTCTGTCCTCCCCAACGTCTCCCTGGCCCATCATCCAAACATCAACACAAGGGACCTCTATGACGAAATACATCTACTCAAACAGCGGATGTGGGTCTTCGCAAGAAACCTCATAAACACTGCCAAAAGACGCAGCCCTCCCGCCCCCTCTACCATTGGGAGCCCAAACAGGACCACCAATGTCCCCCACCCCCCATTACAAAACCAACAACAGAACCGTGCTTTTATACCTGACCCAAGACCCCCCTCTAGACCACAGACTGTAGACCAAGAACTGAGAAAGATCATGACGATGCTGAACAGCCTGATAGAAAGCCGGAGAAATTATTAATATTGTTATTTATCATTATCATTATTGTTATCTTATCAGTATTATTACTATTATTAGATAGATATATGTGCATGCCTCATGAAATTTATACTAAATCATCATTTAGCATTATAGAAAATAGTGTTTCCACACTCATCCCACAAAATAGGTCCATTTTATTTCGTTTTATTGAACTATATAAATGCGTTCTTTCCACATAAGCTGCTGGAATATTCAGGGCCTCCGCTCCTCAACTTTTGGGATGAAGAGTACAGACCCTGAATTCCTAAAAGCTATAAAAGACATTGATATAATTGTGTTAACAGAAACATGGTGCCAAAAGGAAGTGCCGACCCACTGTCCTCCAATGTACCATGAAATCATTGTGCCCTCAGTAAAGAACACTAAAACGCGCAAGGGCAGAACCTCCGGGGGAATATTGGTGTGGTATAAGGGAGAACTGGACAAACACATCTCACCGGTAAAACAGGGAAAATCACACGTATGGCTAAAACTAGATAAAAATATAGGAATAGCAAAAAAAGATGTTTACTTATGTGCGATCTACATACCTCCAATAGAATCGCCATATTTCGAAGAGGAGTTATTTGATACTCTCCACATGGAAATCAGCCATTTCCAGGCCCAAGGAAAGGTGATAATATGTGGGGACCTAAATGCAAGGACCGGTTGTGAACCTGACTTCATAGACCCACAGGGAAACAACCATGTGTTTGGCCAGACCCCTTTAGATGTCACACCAGCCATCGCAAATCGGAACAACCTTGATCGTGAAATAAATAAAAGCGGTAGGGAGGTAGTGCAACTCTGCCGAGCCTTAGGCCTGTACATAGTTAATGGTAGGTTCAGAGGGGAGGCCTAGGGAGACTCACATACTCCTCAACTCTTGGGTCTAGTGTGGTGGACTATACAATCACTGACCTGGACCCCTGCGATATCAACTCATTCACTTTCAGGCAGCAATCCCCCTCTCAGACCATAACCAAATAAATATGTACCTTAAACTTTCTGCCCAAACTACAGACACAAAAAAGGAACCCAGTAAGCTCCATAAAATAAACCAGACATACAGATGGGCCCCAGACAGTGGAGAAAAATTCATCACAGCACTAAAGTCACCTGATCTCACAAGTAAAATATCAAAATTTAAAGAAAACCCATACGAGATCACCAGAGATGGTGTAAACATGGCCATAGAGGATATAAATATGATCTTCCATGAGGCAGCTGTAAAAGCCGACCTTGTGAAACAGAAGAGGAAGCGTCACAAAAGACAAAATAAAAATAAGAAATGGTTTCACCACGAATGCAAAAATGCCAGAAAAGACCTGAGAAAAATATCAAACCAAAAGCATCGACAACCAAACAATCCGGACCTACGTACTAGATACAATGAAACCCTCAAAAGATATAAACACACCATTAGGAACAAAACACAAAACTATACCCACAAAATACTCGAAGAAATTGATAACTCCACCAATCCAAAACAATTCTGGGAAATGTGGAATAACCTGAGTACAACACAATTGCAAGCATTACCAATCCAAGATGGCGGCATCTGGAGAACACATTTTGAAAACCTCTACAAAGACATCCCAATAAACGAAACAAACCCAAGTCAACATCAGGTCACAGAAAAACTCCACACATTAGAAGCAACAATTAAAGACAACCAAAACCCTCTAGACTCCCCAATCACATGGAAAGAACTGGCCACAAAAACAAAATCTCTCCACCTAAAGAAAGCCTGTGGCCCAGACAACATCAAAAATGAAATGCTCAAGTTCAGCAATATGGAGATGCAGGGTGCGATACTCAAACTATTCAACATCATATTACGCTCAGGCTGTTTTCCCGATATCTGGTGCCAAGGACTAATCTCCCCCATATATAAAAGTGGAAACAAATCAGACCCAAATAACTACCGCGGCATCTGTGTCAACAGTTGTCTAGGGAAGTTATTCTGCAGTATTCTAAATAGTAGATTACTTGATTTTCTTAACAAACATAATATCCTCAGAAAAAACCAAATCGGCTTTCTTCCAAAACACCGCACCGCCGACCATATCTATACCCTTCACACCCTCATTGAAAAACATATACACCAAACAAAAAATGGGAAAATATTCGCCTGTTTCATCGAATTCAAGAAAGCCTTTGACTCTATATGGCACGAAGGGCTCTATTATAAACTTCTTCAGTGTGGAATTGGGGGCAAAGTCTATGACCTTATTAAATCAATGTATCTGAAAAACAAATGCGGGCTCAAAATTGGAGACAAACGCACCGATTTCTTCACCCAGAGAAGAGGCGTCCGGCAGGGCTGCAATTTGAGCCCGACCCTGTTCAACATATACATAAATGAATTAGCAGACATGCTGGAGCAAAGCGAGTCACCAGGTCTCTGTCTCCGAGATGGAGAAGTGAAATCCCTGTTCTATGCAGACGGCCTGGTTCTGCTGTCTCCCACAGAACAGGGATTACAGCAACAACTAGACCTACTCGACAAATACTGCCAAAATTGGGCTCTAACAGTAAATCTAAAGAAAACCAACATCATGATTTTTCAAAAAAGGCCCAGATGTCAAGAAAACAAATATCAGTTTACTCTCAGTGATACCACTATAGGACACACTATGAGCTACACCTACCTTGGTCTAACTATTACAGCATCAGGGAGCTTCAGCATAGCAGTGAATGCATTAAAAGAAAAGGCCCGAAGAGCCCTATATGCAGTAAAAAGAAAATTCTACAACATCCAAATCCCAATCAAAATCTGGCTCAAAATATTTGACAGCATAATCCTGGCCATTGCACTTTACCGTAGTGAAGTATGGGGCCCACTAAATCACCAAAGCTACACTAAATGGGAAAAACACACAATAGAAGCCCTAAATGCAGAATTCTGCCGAAGCATCCTTCGCATCCAAAGGAAAACGCCAACAAATGCATGCAGAGCCGAACTAGGCAGATACCCACTGATAATAAACATCCAAAAACGAGCGCTAAACTTCCTAAATCACCTCAAATCTAGCTCCCCAGACACCCTTCATTTCAAAGCCTTTCAGACCCAAGAGCTAAACTCAGAAAAGAGTCCCCTGAGTCAGCTGCTACTGAAACTAAGTACCCAGCCGGACCCTGACCAGCCCCAGACCAACACAGCCGTCCAAACACCAATCCGAGTGAACCAAATCATCAAACAATGCAAAGAAACCTACCTGGAACATTGGAACAAAATAACCGAAAGCCAAAGCAGATTAGAATGTTACCGGGCCCTAAAAAGAGAATATAAACTGGCAGACTATCTCTCGACCATCAGAGACACAAAACAGAGACAGACCCTCACCAAGTACAGACAAAGCGACCACCAACTGGAAATTGAAAAAGGCAGAAACAAGAAATCCTGGCAGCCTAGAGAGAATAGAATATGCGATCAATGTCTGGCCGGCGAGGTTGAAACAGAAATGCATTTCCTCCTAAAATGCGAAAAATTCAACACAGCAAGAAACATATTATTCAACAAGCTAAGCCAAACAACCCCAGATTTCAAGGAATTGGATGAAATGTCAAAATTAAGATTAGTCCTGGGAGAAGGAGACAGACCATACCTTGGGGCCAAATATGTAACAACATGTCACAACCTGAGGACTGTTTAAAAAATTAAGACTGTTTAAAATTAATATTGAACGTACCCAATGAGATACAAAGACTGTTTAAAATTAATATTGTTTAAAAGTAATATTGTATGTACCCAACAAATGTCAAATCGACTGACACCTACAGAATGTTGGAAAGCTGTACCTTTCTTGATATGTAAGCTTTGGCAATATGGTTCTCTGTAAACTTTCATGCCAATAAAGCATTTGAATTGAATTGAAATTGAATTGAATTGAATTGAGAAAGCGACATGGAGAGAGTGAGCAAGACTGAGAGATAGGGAGAGGGAAACAGACAGAAGGCAAGAGAAAGAGAGAGAGAGAGAGACATGGAGAGAGTGAGCAAGACTGAGAGATAGGGAGAGGGAAACTGACAGAACGAGAGAGAGAGAGAGTGAGACATGGAGAGAGTGAGCAAGACTGAGAGATAGGGAGAGGGAAACAGACAGAAGGCAAGAGAGAGACATGGAGAGAGTGAGCAAGACTGAGAGAGAGGGAGTGGGAAACAGACAGAAGGAGAGAGAGAGAGAGAGAGAGAGAGACATGGAGAGAGTGAGCAAGACTGAGAGATAGGTAGAGGGAAACAGACAGAAGGAGAGAGAGAGAGAGAGAGAGACATGGAGAGAGTGAGCAAGACTGAGGATAGGGAGAGGGAAACAGACAGAAGGCAAGAGAGAGACCATCAGAGACACAAAACAGAGACAGACCCTCACCAGGTACAGACTAAGCGACCACCAACTGGAAATTGAAAAAGGCAGATACAAGAAATCCTGGCAGCCTAGAGAGAATAGAATATGCGATCAATGTCTGGCTGGCGAGGTTGAAACAGAAATGCATTTCCTCCTAAAATGCGAAAAATTCAACACATCAAGAAACATATTATTCAACAAGCTAAGCCAAACAACCCCAGATTTCAAGGAATTGGATGATCTGTCAAAATTGAGATTAGTCCTAGGAGAAGGAGACAGACCATACCTTGGGGCCAAATATGTAACAACATGTCACAACCTGAGGACTGTTTAAAATTAAGACTGTTTAAAATTAATATTGAACGTACCAAATGAAGTACAAAGACTGTTTAAAATTAATATTGTTTAAAAGTAATATTGTATGTACCCAACAAATGTCAAATCGATTGACACCTACAGAATGTTGGAAAACTGTACCTTTTTGCTATGTAAGCTTTGGCAATATGGTTCTCTGTAAACTTTCATGCCAATAAAGCATTTTAATTGGAATTGGAATTGGAATTGGAATTGGAGAGAGAGAGACATGGAGAGACTGAGAGAGACTGAGAGATAGGGAGTGGGAAACAGACAGAAGGAGAGAGAGAGAGAGAGACATGGAAAGAGTGAGCAAGACTGAGAGATAGGGAGAGGGAAACAGACAGAAGGAGAGAGAGAGAGAGACATGGAGAGACTGAGAGAGACTGAGAGATAGGGAGTGGGAAACAGACAGAAGGAGAGAGAGAGAGAGAGAGAGACATGGAGACAGTGAGCAAGACTGAGGATAGGGAGAGGGAAACAGACAGAAGGAGAGAGAGAGAGAGAGAGACATGGAGAAACTGAGAGAGACTGAGAGATAGGGAGTGGGAAACAGACAGAAGGAGAGAGAGAGAGAGAGAGAGAGACATGGAGAGAGTGAGCAAGGCTGAGAGATAAGGAGAGGGAAACAGACAGAAGGAGAGAGAGAGAGAGAGAGAGAGACATGGAGAGAGTGAGCAAGCCTGAGAGATAGAGAGTGGGAAACAGACAGAAGGAGAGAGAGAGAGAGAGAGAGACATGGAGAGAGTGAGCAAGACTGAGAGATGGGGAGAGGGAAAAAGACAGAAGGAGAGAGAGAGAGAGAGAGACATGGAGAGAGTGAGCAAGACTGAGAGATAGGGAGTGGGAAACAGACAGAAGGAGAGAGAGAGAGCCTAAAAAGAGAATATAAACTGGCAGACTACCTCACGACCATCAGAGACACAAAACAGAGACAGACCCTCACCAGGTACAGACTAAGCGACCACCAACTGGAAATTGAAAAAGGCAGATACAAGAAATCCTGGCAGCCTAGAGAGAATAGAATATGCGATCAATGTCTGGCTGGCGAGGTTGAAACAGAAATGCATTTCCTCCTAAAATGCGAAAAATTCAACACATCAAGAAACATATTATTCAACAAGCTAAGCCAAACAACCCCAGATTTCAAGGAATTGGATGATCTGTCAAAATTGAGATTAGTCCTAGGAGAAGGAGACAGACCATACCTTGGGGCTAAATATGTAACAACATGTCACAACCTGAGGACTGTTTAAAAGTAAGACTGTTTAAAATTAATATTGAACGTACCAAATGAAGTAGAAAGACTGTTTAAAATTAATATTGTTTAAAAGTAATATTGTATATACCCAACAAATGTCAAATCGATTGACACCTACAGAATGTTGGAAAACTGTACCTTTTTGCAATGTAAGCTTTGGCAATATGGTTCTCTGTAAACTTTCATGCCAATAAAGCATTTGAACTGAACTGAACTGAACTGAGAGAGACATGGAGAGAGTGAGCAAGACTGAGAGATAGGGAGAGGGAAACAGACAGAAGGAGAGAGAGAGAGAGAGAGAGAGACATGGAGAGAGTGAGCAAGACTGAGAGATAGGGAGAGGGAAACAGACAGAAGGAGAGAGAGAGAGAGAGAGAGAGAGAGAGACATGGAGAGACTCAAAGGAAAACAGTAAACAATGCATGCAGGGCGGAACGAGGCCAATACCCATTAATAATCACTGTCCAAAAAAGAGCCACCAAATTTTGGAATCACCTACAAATGAGCAATCCCCAATGCTATCACTACGACGCCCTGAAATGCCAAGAGCTGACCATAAAGAAGAATACCCTCAGTCAACTAGTCCTGGGACTCAGTGAAGTAACTACTGACAATACTAACAATAACCAGCCCCAGGACAGTGACAGGGTAACACAAAGAATTCGACCCAACACAATCGTCGCTGAGCAAAAGGAAAAATATCTGACATATTGGGCAGAAACAACAAAAACCCAAAGCAAACTCAATTGCTACTTGGCCCAAAACAGACAATACAACATAGCTGATTACCTGACCATGGTAAAGGATAACAAACTGAGAAGAACCTTGACAAGGTACAGACTTAGCGAACATAGCCTCGCGATCGAAAATGGCAGACACAGGCAGACCAGGCTGCCAAGAGAAGACAGGATATGCTCTCACTGCAATCAGGGAGTAGTGGAGACAGAGATGCACTTCCTCACAGCCTGTGGAATATATCAGGGCATCAGGGAGAATTTCTACCAAAAATTCTCACAAATAGGCCCTGATTTCAGAAATCTGAATGACAACCAAAAACTCCCATTCCTACTGGGAGAGGAGAGAAGCTGTGTAACACTGGCGGCACACCAGGTTACAGCTTGCCATGAACAGAGGGATAACCAGTAAACTAAGAAAATAATACATATAAACAATGCGAATGTATATTTATACACTCATGGATATACCTGTTTATACACTGTATGACTAGAACTGCGTTTATGTGCTGAACCATAAATGTATTTTGATGCTTTGGCAACATAAGATGTAACTTATCATGCCAATAAAGTGATTTGAATTGTGAATTGTGAATTGTGAGAGAGAGAGAGAGAGAGAGACATGGAGAGACAGAGCGAGACTGAGAGATAGGGTGAGGGACACAGACAGAAGGAGAGAGAGAGAGAGAGAGACATGGAGAGACTGAGAGAGACTGAGAGATAGGGAGCGGGAAACAGACAGAAGGAGAGAGAGAGAGAGAGAGAGAGAGAGACATGGAGAGAGTGAGCAAGACTGAGAGATAGGGAGAGGGAAACAGACAGAAGGAGAGAGAGAGAGAGAGAGAGAGACATGGAGAGAGTGAGCAAGCCTGAGAGATAGGGAGAGGGAAACAGACAGAAGGAGAGAGAGAGAGACATGGAGAGAGTGAGCAAGCCTGAGAGATAGGGAAAGGGAAACAGACAGAAGGCAAGAGAGACAGAGAGAGGGAGAGAGACATGAGAGAGTGAGCAAGACTGAGAGATAGGGAGTGGGAAACAGACAGAAGGAGAGAGAGAGAGAGAGAGAGACATGGAGAGAGTGAGCAAGACTGAGAGATAGGGAGTGGGAAACAGACAGAAGGAGAGAGAGAGAGGGAGACATGGAGTGAGTGAGCAAGACTGAGATATAGGGAGAGGGAAACAGACAGAAGGAGAGAGAGAGAGAGAGAGAGAGACATGGAGAGAGTGAGCAAGACTGAGAGATAGGGAGAGGGAAACAGACAGAAGGAGAGAGAGAGAGAGAGAGAGACATGGAGTGAGTGAGCAAGACTGAGATATAGGGAGAGGGAAAAAGACAGAAGGAGAGAGAGAGAGAGGGACATGGAGAGAGTGAGCAAGACTGAGAGATAGAGAGAGGGAAACAGACAAAAGGAGAGAGAGAGAGAGAGAAAGAGACATGGAGAGAGTGAGCAAGACTGAGAGATAGGGAGAGGGAAACAGACAGAAGGAGAGAGAGAGAGAGAGAGATGGAGAGAGTGAGCAAGACTGAGAGATAGGGAGAGGGAAACAGGCAGAAGGAGAGAGAGAGAGAGAGAGAGAGAGACATGGAGAGAGTGAGCAAGACTGAGAGATAGGGACAGGGAAACAGACTGAAGGAGAGAGAGAGAGAGAGACATGGAATGAGTGAGCAAGACTGAGAGATAGGGAGAGGGAAACAGACAGAAGGCAAGAGAGAGAGAGAGAGAGAGACATGGAGAGACTGAGAGAGACTGAGAGATAGGGACTGGGAAACAGACAGAAGGAGAGAGAGAGAGAGAGAGAGAGAGACATGGAGAGAGTGAGTAAGACTGAGAGATAGGGAGAGGGAAACAGACAGAAGGTGAGAGAGAGAGAGAGAGAGAGAGAGAAATGGAGACAGTGAGCAAGACTGAGAGATAGGGAGAGGGAAACAGAGAGAAGGTGAGAGAGAGAGAGAGAGAGAGTGACATGGAGAGAGTGAGCAAGAGTGAGAGATAGAGAGAGGGGAACAGACAGAAGGAGAGAGAGAGAGAGCGAGAGAGACATGGAAAGAATGAGCAAGACTGAGAGATAGGGAGAGGGAAACAGACAGAAGGAGAGAGAGAGATAGAGAGACATGGAGTGACTGAGCGAGACTGAGAGATAGGGAGTGGGAAACAGACAGAAGGAGAGAGAGAGAGAGACATGGAGAGACTGAGAGAGACTGAGAGATAGGGAGTGGGAAACAGACAGAAGGAGAGAGAGAGAGAGACATGGAGACAGTGAGCAAGACTGAGGATAGGGAGAGGGAAACAGACAGAAGGAGAGAGAGAGAGAGAGAGACATGGAGAGACTGCGAGAGACTGAGAGATAGGGAGTGGGAAACAGACAGAAGGAGAGAGAGAGAGAGAGAGAGACATGGAGAGAGTGAGCAAGGCTGAGAGATAGGGAGAGGGAAACAGACAGAAGGAGAGAGAGAGAGAGAGAGAGAGAGACATGGAGAGAGTGAGCAAGCCTGAGAGATAGGGAGTGGGAAACAGACAGAAGGAGAGAGAGAGAGAGAGAGAGTTCCTCCTAAAATGCGAAAAATTCAACACATCAAGAAACATATTATTCAACAAGCTAAGCCAAACAACCCCAGATTTCAAGGAATTGGATGATCTGTCAAAATTGAGATTAGTCCTAGGAGAAGGAGACAGACCATACCTTGGGGCTAAATATGTAACAACATGTCACAACCTGAGGACTGTTTAAAAGTAAGACTGTTTAAAATTAATATTGAACGTACCAAATGAAGTAGAAAGACTGTTTAAAATTAATATTGTTTAAAAGTAATATTGTATATACCCAACAAATGTCAAATCGATTGACACCTACAAAATGTTGGAAAACTGTACCTTTTTGCTATGTAAGCTTTGGCAATATGGTTCTCTGTAAACTTTCATGCCAATAAAGCATTTGAACTGAACTGAACTGAACTGAGAGACATGGAGAGAGTGAGCAAGACTGAGAGATAGGGAGAGGGAAACAGACAGAAGGAGAGAGAGAGAGAGAGAGAGAGACATGGAGAGAGTGAGCAAGACTGAGGGATAGGGAGAGGGAAACAGACAGAAGGAGAGAGAGAGAGAGAGAGAGAGACATGGAGAGAGTGAGCAAGACTGAGAGATAGGGAGAGGGAAACAGACAGGAGAGAGAGAGAGAGAGAGAGAGACATGGAGAGAGTGAGCAAGACTGAGAGATAGGGAGAGGGAAACAGACAGAAGGAGAGAGAGAGAGAGAGAGAGACATGGAGAGACTCAACGGAAAACAGTATACAATGCATGCAGGGCGGAACTAGGCCAATATCCATTAATAATCACTGTCCAAAAAAGAGCCACCAAATTTTGGAATCACCTACAAATGAGCAATCCCCAATGCTATCACTACGACGCCCTGAAATGCCAAGAGCTGACCATAAAGAAGAATACCCTCAGTCAACTAGTCCTGGGACTCAGTGAAGTAACTACTGACAATACTAACAATAACCAGCCCCAGGACAGTGACAGGGTAACACAAAGAATTCGACCCAACACAATCGTCGCTGAGCAAAAGGAAAAATATCTGACATATTGGGCAGAAACAACAAAAACCCAAAGCAAACTCAATTGCTACTTGGCCCAAAACAGACAATACAACATAGCTGATTACCTGACCATGGTAAAGGATAACAAACTGAGAAGAACCTTGACAAGGTACAGACTTAGCGAACATAGCCTCGCGATCGAAAATGGCAGACACAGGCAGACCAGGCTGCCAAGAGAAGACAGGATATGCTCTCACTGCAATCAGGGAGTAGTGGAGACAGAGATGCACTTCCTCACAGCCTGTGGAATATATCAGGGCATCAGGGAGAATTTCTACCAAAAATTCTCACAAATAGGCCCTGATTTCAGAAATCTGAATGACAACCAAAAACTCCCATTCCTACTGGGAGAGGAGAGAAGCTGTGTAACACTGGCGGCACACCAGGTTACAGCTTGCCATGAACAGAGGGATAACCAGTAAACTAAGAAAATAATACATATAAACAATGCGAATGTATATTTATACACTCATGGATATACCTGTTTATACACTGTATGAATAGAACTGCGTTTATGTGCTAAACCATAAATGTATTTTGATGCTTTGGCAACATAAGATGTAACTTATCATGCCAATAAAGTGATTTGAATTGTGAATTGTGAATTGTGAGAGAGAGAGAGAGAGAGAGACATGGAGAGACAGAGCGAGACTGAGAGATAGGGTGAGGGACACAGACAGAAGGAGAGAGAGAGAGAGAGAGACATGGAGAGACTGAGAGAGACTGAGAGATAGGGAGCGGGAAACAGACAGAAGGAGAGAGAGAGAGAGAGAGAGAGAGAGAGATGGAGAGAGTGAGCAAGACTGAGAGATAGGGAGAGGGAAACAGACAGAAGGAGAGAGAGAGAGAGAGAGAGAGACATGGAGAGAGTGAGCAAGCCTGAGAGATAGGGAGAGGGAAACAGACAGAAGGAGAGAGAGAGAGACATGGAGAGAGTGAGCAAGCCTGAGAGATAGGGAGAGGGAAACAGACAGAAGGCAAGAGAGACAGAGAGAGGGAGAGAGACATGAGAGAGTGAGCAAGACTGAGAGATAGGGAGTGGGAAACAGACAGAAGGAGAGAGAGAGAGAGAGAGAGACATGGAGAGAGTGAGCAAGACTGAGAGATAGGGAGTGGGAAACAGACAGAAGGAGAGAGAGAGAGGGAGACATGGAGTGAGTGAGCAAGACTGAGAAATAGGGAGAGGGAAACAGACAGAAGGAGAGAGAGAGAGAGAGAGAGAGACATGGAGAGAGTGAGCAAGACTGAGAGATAGAGAGAGGGAAACAGACAGAAGGAGAGAGAGAGATAGAGAGACATGGAGAGAGTGAGCAAGACTGAGAGATAGGGAGAGGGAAAAAGACAGAAGGAGAGAGAGAGAGAGGGACATGGAGAGAGTGAGCAAGACTGAGAGATAGAGAGAGGGAAACAGACAAAAGGAGAGAGAGAGAGAGAGAAAGGGACATGGAGAGAGTGAGCAAGACTGAGAGATAGGGAGAGGGAAACAGACAGAAGGAGAGAGAGAGAGAGAGAGAGACATGGAGTGAGTGAGCAAGACTGAGATATAGGGAGAGGGAAAAAGACAGAAGGAGAGAGAGAGAGAGGGACATGGAGAGAGTGAGCAAGACTGAGAGATAGAGAGAGGGAAACAGACAAAAGGAGAGAGAGAGAGAGAGAAAGAGACATGGAGAGAGTGAGCAAGACTGAGAGATAGGGAGAGGGAAACAGACAGAAGGAGAGAGAGAGAGAGAGAGATGGAGAGAGTGAGCAAGACTGAGAGATAGGGAGAGGGAAACAGGCAGAAGGAGAGAGAGAGAGAGAGAGAGAGAGACATGGAGAGAGTGAGCAAGACTGAGAGATAGGGACAGGGAAACAGACTGAAGGAGAGAGAGAGAGAGAGACATGGAATGAGTGAGCAAGACTGAGAGATAGGGAGAGGGAAACAGACAGAAGGCAAGAGAGAGAGAGAGAGAGAGACATGGAGAGACTGAGAGAGACTGAGAGATAGGGACTGGGAAACAGACAGAAGGAGAGAGAGAGAGAGAGAGAGAGAGAGACATGGAGAGAGTGAGTAAGACTGAGAGATAGGGAGAGGGAAACAGACAGAAGGTGAGAGAGAGAGAGAGAGAGAGAGAGAAATGGAGACAGTGAGCAAGACTGAGAGATAGGGAGAGGGAAACAGAGAGAAGGTGAGAGAGAGAGAGAGAGAGAGTGACATGGAGAGAGTGAGCAAGAGTGAGAGATAGAGAGAGGGGAACAGACAGAAGGAGAGAGAGAGAGAGCGAGAGAGACATGGAAAGAATGAGCAAGACTGAGAGATAGGGAGAGGGAAACAGACAGAAGGAGAGAGAGAGATAGAGAGACATGGAGTGACTGAGCGAGACTGAGAGATAGGGAGTGGGAAACAGACAGAAGGAGAGAGAGAGAGAGACATGGAGAGACTGAGAGAGACTGAGAGATAGGGAGTGGGAAACAGACAGAAGGAGAGAGAGAGAGAGACATGGAGACAGTGAGCAAGACTGAGGATAGGGAGAGGGAAACAGACAGAAGGAGAGAGAGAGAGAGAGAGACATGGAGAGACTGCGAGAGACTGAGAGATAGGGAGTGGGAAACAGACAGAAGGAGAGAGAGAGAGAGAGAGAGACATGGAGAGAGTGAGCAAGGCTGAGAGATAGGGAGAGGGAAACAGACAGAAGGAGAGAGAGAGAGAGAGAGAGAGAGACATGGAGAGAGTGAGCAAGCCTGAGAGATAGGGAGTGGGAAACAGACAGAAGGAGAGAGAGAGAGAGAGAGAGTTCCTCCTAAAATGCGAAAAATTCAACACATCAAGAAACATATTATTCAACAAGCTAAGCCAAACAACCCCAGATTTCAAGGAATTGGATGATCTGTCAAAATTGAGATTAGTCCTAGGAGAAGGAGACAGACCATACCTTGGGGCTAAATATGTAACAACATGTCACAACCTGAGGACTGTTTAAAAGTAAGACTGTTTAAAATTAATATTGAACGTACCAAATGAAGTAGAAAGACTGTTTAAAATTAATATTGTTTAAAAGTAATATTGTATATACCCAACAAATGTCAAATCGATTGACACCTACAAAATGTTGGAAAACTGTACCTTTTTGCTATGTAAGCTTTGGCAATATGGTTCTCTGTAAACTTTCATGCCAATAAAGCATTTGAACTGAACTGAACTGAACTGAGAGACATGGAGAGAGTGAGCAAGACTGAGAGATAGGGAGAGGGAAACAGACAGAAGGAGAGAGAGAGAGAGAGAGAGAGACATGGAGAGAGTGAGCAAGACTGAGGGATAGGGAGAGGGAAACAGACAGAAGGAGAGAGAGAGAGAGAGAGAGAGACATGGAGAGAGTGAGCAAGACTGAGAGATAGGGAGAGGGAAACAGACAGAAGGAGAGAGAGAGAGAGAGAGAGAGAGACATGGAGAGAGTGAGCAAGACTGAGAGATAGGGAGAGGGAAACAGACAGAAGGAGAGAGAGAGAGAGAGAGAGACATGGAGAGACTCAACGGAAAACAGTATACAATGCATGCAGGGCGGAACTAGGCCAATATCCATTAATAATCACTGTCCAAAAAAGAGCCACCAAATTTTGGAATCACCTACAAATGAGCAATCCCCAATGCTATCACTACGACGCCCTGAAATGCCAAGAGCTGACCATAAAGAAGAATACCCTCAGTCAACTAGTCCTGGGACTCAGTGAAGTAACTACTGACAATACTAACAATAACCAGCCCCAGGACAGTGACAGGGTAACACAAAGAATTCGACCCAACACAATCGTCGCTGAGCAAAAGGAAAAATATCTGACATATTGGGCAGAAACAACAAAAACCCAAAGCAAACTCAATTGCTACTTGGCCCAAAACAGACAATACAACATAGCTGATTACCTGACCATGGTAAAGGATAACAAACTGAGAAGAACCTTGACAAGGTACAGACTTAGCGAACATAGCCTCGCGATCGAAAATGGCAGACACAGGCAGACCAGGCTGCCAAGAGAAGACAGGATATGCTCTCACTGCAATCAGGGAGTAGTGGAGACAGAGATGCACTTCCTCACAGCCTGTGGAATATATCAGGGCATCAGGGAGAATTTCTACCAAAAATTCTCACAAATAGGCCCTGATTTCAGAAATCTGAATGACAACCAAAAACTCCCATTCCTACTGGGAGAGGAGAGAAGCTGTGTAACACTGGCGGCACACCAGGTTACAGCTTGCCATGAACAGAGGGATAACCAGTAAACTAAGAAAATAATACATATAAACAATGCGAATGTATATTTATACACTCATGGATATACCTGTTTATACACTGTATGAATAGAACTGCGTTTATGTGCTAAACCATAAATGTATTTTGATGCTTTGGCAACATAAGATGTAACTTATCATGCCAATAAAGTGATTTGAATTGTGAATTGTGAATTGTGAGAGAGAGAGAGAGAGAGAGACATGGAGAGACAGAGCGAGACTGAGAGATAGGGTGAGGGACACAGACAGAAGGAGAGAGAGAGAGAGAGAGACATGGAGAGACTGAGAGAGACTGAGAGATAGGGAGCGGGAAACAGACAGAAGGAGAGAGAGAGAGAGAGAGAGAGAGAGAGATGGAGAGAGTGAGCAAGACTGAGAGATAGGGAGAGGGAAACAGACAGAAGGAGAGAGAGAGAGAGAGAGAGAGACATGGAGAGAGTGAGCAAGCCTGAGAGATAGGGAGAGGGAAACAGACAGAAGGAGAGAGAGAGAGACATGGAGAGAGTGAGCAAGCCTGAGAGATAGGGAGAGGGAAACAGACAGAAGGCAAGAGAGACAGAGAGAGGGAGAGAGACATGAGAGAGTGAGCAAGACTGAGAGATAGGGAGTGGGAAACAGACAGAAGGAGAGAGAGAGAGAGAGAGAGACATGGAGAGAGTGAGCAAGACTGAGAGATAGGGAGTGGGAAACAGACAGAAGGAGAGAGAGAGAGGGAGACATGGAGTGAGTGAGCAAGACTGAGAAATAGGGAGAGGGAAACAGACAGAAGGAGAGAGAGAGAGAGAGAGAGAGACATGGAGAGAGTGAGCAAGACAGAGAGATAGAGAGAGGGAAACAGACAGAAGGAGAGAGAGAGATAGAGAGACATGGAGAGAGTGAGCAAGACTGAGAGATAGGGAGAGGGAAAAAGACAGAAGGAGAGAGAGAGAGAGGGACATGGAGAGAGTGAGCAAGACTGAGAGATAGAGAGAGGGAAACAGACAAAAGGAGAGAGAGAGAGAGAGAAAGGGACATGGAGAGAGTGAGCAAGACTGAGAGATAGGGAGAGGGAAACAGACAGAAGGAGAGAGAGAGAGAGAGAGAGACATGGAGTGAGTGAGCAAGACTGAGATATAGGGAGAGGGAAAAAGACAGAAGGAGAGAGAGAGAGAGGGACATGGAGAGAGTGAGCAAGACTGAGAGATAGAGAGAGGGAAACAGACAAAAGGAGAGAGAGAGAGAGAGAAAGAGACATGGAGAGAGTGAGCAAGACTGAGAGATAGGGAGAGGGAAACAGACAGAAGGAGAGAGAGAGAGAGAGAGATGGAGAGAGTGAGCAAGACTGAGAGATAGGGAGAGGGAAACAGGCAGAAGGAGAGAGAGAGAGAGAGAGAGAGAGACATGGAGAGAGTGAGCAAGACTGAGAGATAGGGACAGGGAAACAGACTGAAGGAGAGAGAGAGAGAGAGACATGGAATGAGTGAGCAAGACTGAGAGATAGGGAGAGGGAAACAGACAGAAGGCAAGAGAGAGAGAGAGAGAGAGACATGGAGAGACTGAGAGAGACTGAGAGATAGGGACTGGGAAACAGACAGAAGGAGAGAGAGAGAGCCCGACCCTGTTCAACATATACATAAATGAATTAGCAGACATGCTGGAGCAAAGCGAGTCACCAGGTCTCCGTCTCCTGGATGGAGAAGTGAAGTCCCTGTTCTATGCGGACGACCTGGTTCTGCTGTCTCCCACAGAACAGGGATTACAGCAACAACTAGACCTACTCGACAAATACTGCCAAAATTGGGCTCTAACAGTAAATCTAAAGAAAACCAACATCATGATTTTTCAGAAAAGACCCAGATGTCAGGAAAACAAATACCAGTTTACCCTCAGTGATACCACTATAGGACACACTATGAGCTACACCTACCTTGGTCTAACTATTACAGCATCAGGGAGCTTCAGCATAGCAGTGAATGCACTAAAAGAAAAAGCCCGAAGAGCCCTATATGCAATAAAAAGAAAATTCTACAACATCCAAATCCCAATCAAAATCTGGCTCAAAATTTTTGACAGCATAATCCTGCCCATTGCACTGTACGGTAGTGAAGTATGGGGCCCGCTAAATCACCAAAGCTACACTAAATGGGAAAAACACACAATAGAAGCCCTACATGCAGAATTCTGCCGAAGCATCCTTCGCACCCAAAGAAAAACGCCAACAAATGCATGCAGAGCCGAACTAGGCAGATACCCACTGATAATAAACATCCAAAAACGAGCACTAAACTTCCTAAATCACCTCAAATCTAGCTCCCCAGACACCCTTCATTTCAAAGCCTTTCAGACCCAAGAGCTAAACCCAGAAAAGAGTCCCCTGAGTCAGCTGCTACTGAAACTAAGTACTCAGCCGGACCCTGACCAGCCCCAGACCAACACAGCCGTCCAAACACCAATCCGAGTGAACCAAATCATTAAACAATGCAAAGAAACCTACCTGGAACATTGGAACAAAATAACCGAAAACCAAAGCAGATTAGAATGTTACCGGGCCCTAAAAAGAGAATATAAACTGGCAGACTACCTCACGACCATCAGAGACACAAAACAGAGACAGACCCTCACCAGGTACAGACTAAGCGACCACCAACTGGAAATTGAAAAAGGCAGATACAAGAAATCCTGGCAGCCTAGAGAGAATAGAATATGCGATCAATGTCTGGCTGGCGAGGTTGAAACAGAAATGCATTTCCTCCTAAAATGCGAAAAATTCAACACATCAAGAAACATATTATTCAACAAGCTAAGCCAAACAACCCCAGATTTCAAGGAATTGGATGATCTGTCAAAATTGAGATTAGTCCTAGGAGAAGGAGACAGACCATACCTTGGGGCTAAATATGTAACAACATGTCACAACCTGAGGACTGTTTAAAAGTAAGACTGTTTAAAATTAATATTGAACGTACCAAATGAAGTAGAAAGACTGTTTAAAATTAATATTGTTTAAAAGTAATATTGTATATACCCAACAAATGTCAAATCGATTGACACCTACAGAATGTTGGAAAACTGTACCTTTTTGCTATGTAAGCTTTGGCAATATGGTTCTCTGTAAACTTTCATGCCAATAAAGCATTTGAACTGAACTGAACTGAACTGAACTGAGAGAGAGACATGGAGAGAGTGAGTAAGACTGAGAGATAGGGAGAGGGAAACAGACAGAAGGTGAGAGAGAGAGAGAGAGAGAGAGAGAAATGGAGACAGTGAGCAAGACTGAGAGATAGGGAGAGGGAAACAGAGAGAAGGTGAGAGAGAGAGAGAGAGAGAGTGACATGGAGAGAGTGAGCAAGAGTGAGAGATAGAGAGAGGGGAACAGACAGAAGGAGAGAGAGAGAGAGCGAGAGAGACATGGAAAGAATGAGCAAGACTGAGAGATAGGGAGAGGGAAACAGACAGAAGGAGAGAGAGAGATAGAGAGACATGGAGTGACTGAGCGAGACTGAGAGATAGGGAGTGGGAAACAGACAGAAGGAGAGAGAGAGAGAGACATGGAGAGACTGAGAGAGACTGAGAGATAGGGAGTGGGAAACAGACAGAAGGAGAGAGAGAGAGAGACATGGAGACAGTGAGCAAGACTGAGGATAGGGAGAGGGAAACAGACAGAAGGAGAGAGAGAGAGAGAGAGACATGGAGAGACTGCGAGAGACTGAGAGATAGGGAGTGGGAAACAGACAGAAGGAGAGAGAGAGAGAGAGAGAGACATGGAGAGAGTGAGCAAGGCTGAGAGATAGGGAGAGGGAAACAGACAGAAGGAGAGAGAGAGAGAGAGAGAGAGACATGGAGAGAGTGAGCAAGCCTGAGAGATAGGGAGTGGGAAACAGACAGAAGGAGAGAGAGAGAGAGAGAGAGTTCCTCCTAAAATGCGAAAAATTCAACACATCAAGAAACATATTATTCAACAAGCTAAGCCAAACAACCCCAGATTTCAAGGAATTGGATGATCTGTCAAAATTGAGATTAGTCCTAGGAGAAGGAGACAGACCATACCTTGGGGCTAAATATGTAACAACATGTCACAACCTGAGGACTGTTTAAAAGTAAGACTGTTTAAAATTAATATTGAACGTACCAAATGAAGTAGAAAGACTGTTTAAAATTAATATTGTTTAAAAGTAATATTGTATATACCCAACAAATGTCAAATCGATTGACACCTACAAAATGTTGGAAAACTGTACCTTTTTGCTATGTAAGCTTTGGCAATATGGTTCTCTGTAAACTTTCATGCCAATAAAGCATTTGAACTGAACTGAACTGAACTGAGAGACATGGAGAGAGTGAGCAAGACTGAGAGATAGGGAGAGGGAAACAGACAGAAGGAGAGAGAGAGAGAGAGAGAGAGACATGGAGAGAGTGAGCAAGACTGAGGGATAGGGAGAGGGAAACAGACAGAAGGAGAGAGAGAGAGAGAGAGAGAGACATGGAGAGAGTGAGCAAGACTGAGAGATAGGGAGAGGGAAACAGACAGAAGGAGAGAGACAGAGAGAGAGAGAGACATGGAGAGAGTGAGCAAGACTGAGAGATAGGGAGAGGGAAACAGACAGAAGGAGAGAGAGAGAGAGAGAGAGACATGGAGAGACTCAACGGAAAACAGTATACAATGCATGCAGGGCGGAACTAGGCCAATATCCATTAATAATCACTGTCCAAAAAAGAGCCACCAAATTTTGGAATCACCTACAAATGAGCAATCCCCAATGCTATCACTACGACGCCCTGAAATGCCAAGAGCTGACCATAAAGAAGAATACCCTCAGTCAACTAGTCCTGGGACTCAGTGAAGTAACTACTAACAATACTAACAATAACCAGCCCCAGGACAGTGACAGGGTAACACAAAGAATTCGACCCAACACAATCGTCGCTAAGCAAAAGGAAAAACATCTGACATATTGGGCAGAAACAACAAAAACCCAAAGCAAACTCAATTGCTACTTGGCCCTAAACAGACAATACAACATAGCTGATTACCTGACCATGGTAAAGGATAACAAACTGAGAAGAACCTTGACAAGGTACAGACTTAGCGAACATAGCCTAGCGATCGAAAAAGGCAGACACAGGCAGACCAGGCTGCCAAGAGAAGACAGGATATGCTCTCACTGCAGTCAGGGAGTAGTGGAGACGGAGATGCACTTCCTCAGAGCCTGTGGAAAATATCACGGCATCAGGGAGAATTTCTACCAAAAATTCTCACAAATATGCCCTGATTTCATAAATCTGAATGACAACCAAAAACTCCCATTCCTACTGGGAGAGGAGAGAAGCTGTGTAACACTGGCGGCTCACTAGGTTACAGCTTGCCATGAACAGAGGGATAACCAGTAAACTAAGAAAAGAATATATATAAACAATGCGAATGTATATTTATACACTCAGGGATATACCTGTTTATACACTGTATGAATAGAACTGCGTTTATGTGCTAAACCTTAAATGTATTTTGATGCTTTGGCAACATAAGATGTAACTTATCAAGCCAATAAAGTGATTTGAATTGAGAATTGTGAATTATGAGAGAGAGAGAGAGAGAGAGATATGGAGAGACTGAGCGAGACTGAGAGATAGGGAGAGGGAAACAGACAGAAGGAGAGAGAGAGAGAGAGAGAGACATGGAGAGAGTGAACAAGACTGAGAGATAGGGAGAGGGAAACAGACAGAAGGAGAGAGAGAGAGAGAGAGAGACATGGAGAGAGTGAGCAAGACTGAGAGATACGGAGAGGGAAACAGACAGAAGGAGAGAGAGAGAGAGAGAGAGACATGGAGAGAGTGAGCAAGACTGAGAGATAGGGAGAGGGAAAAAGACAGAAGGAGAGAGAGAGAGAGAGACATGGAGAGAGTGAGCAAGACTGAGAGATAGAGAGAGGGAAACAGACAGATGGAGAGAGAGAGAGAGAGAAAGAGACATGGAGAGAGTGAGCAAGACTGAGAGATAGGGAGAGGGAAACAGACAGAAGGCAAGAGAAAGAGAGAGAGAGAGAGACATGGAGAGAGTGAGCAAGACTGAGAGATAGGGAGAGGGAAACAGACAGAAGGAGAGAGAGAGAGAGAGACATGGAGAGAGTGAGCAAGACTGAGAGATAGGGAGAGGGAAACAGGCAGAAGGCAAGAGAGAGAGAGAGAGAGAGAGGGGGACGAGGAGAGAGAGAGGGGGACGAGGAGAGAGGGGGGGACGAGGAGAGGGGGGGGACGAGGAGAGGGGGGGGACGAGGAGGGGGGGGGGACGAGGAGAGAGAGGGGGACGAGGAGAGGGGGGGGACGAGGAGAGGGGGGGGGACGAGGAGAGGGGGGGGACGAGGAGAGAGAGGGGGACGAGGAGAGAGAGGGGGACGAGGAGAGAGAGGGGGACGAGGAGAGAGAGGGGGACGAGGAGAGAGAGGGGGACGAGGAGAGAGAGGGGGACGAGGAGAGAGAGGGGGACGAGGAGAGAGAGGGGGACGAGGAGAGAGAGGGGGACGAGGAGAGAGAGGGGGACGAGGAGAGAGAGGGGGACGAGGAGAGAGAGGGGGACGAGGAGAGAGGGGGACGAGGAGAGAGAGAGGGGGACGAGGAGAGAGAGGGGGACGAGGAGAGAGAGGGGGACGAGGAGAGAGGGGGACGAGGAGAGAGGGGGACGAGGAGAGAGAGGGGGACGAGGAGAGAGAGGGGGACGAGGAGAGAGAGGGGGGGACGAGGAGAGAGAGGGGGGGACGAGGAGAGAGAGAGGGGGGGACGAGGAGAGAGAGGGGGGGACGAGGAGAGAGAGGGGGGGACGAGGAGAGAGAGAGGGGGACGAGGAGAGAGAGAGGGGGACGAGGAGAGAGAGAGGGGGACGAGGAGAGAGAGGGGGACGAGGAGAGAGAGGGGGACGAGGAGAGAGAGGGGGACGAGGAGAGAGAGGGGGACGAGGAGAGAGAGGGGGACGAGGAGAGAGAGGGGGACGAGGAGAGAGAGGGGGACGAGGAGAGGGGGACGAGGAGAGGGGGACGAGGAGAGAGAGGGGGGGACGAGGAGAGAGAGGGGGGGGACGAGGAGAGAGAGAGGGGGACGAGGAGAGAGAGAGGGGGACGAGGAGAGAGAGAGGGGGACGAGGAGAGAGAGAGGGGGACGAGGAGAGAGAGAGGGGGACGAGGAGAGAGAGAGGGGGACGAGGAGAGAGAGAGGGGGACGAGGAGAGAGAGAGGGGGACGAGGAGAGAGAGAGGGGGACGAGGAGAGAGAGAGGGGGACGAGGAGAGAGAGGGGGGACGAGGAGAGAGAGGGGGGACGAGGAGAGAGAGGGGGGGACGAGGAGAGAGAGGGGGGACGAGGAGAGAGAGGGGGACGAGGAGAGAGAGGGGGACGAGGAGAGAGAGGGGGACGAGGAGAGAGAGGGGGACGAGGAGAGAGAGGGGGACGAGGAGAGAGAGGGGGACGAGGAGAGAGAGGGGGACGAGGAGAGAGAGGGGGACGAGGAGAGAGAGGGGGACGAGGAGAGAGAGGGGGACGAGGAGAGAGAGGGGGACGAGGAGAGAGAGAGGGGGACGAGGAGAGAGAGGGGGACGAGGAGAGAGAGGGGGACGAGGAGAGAGAGGGGGACGAGGAGAGAGAGGGGGACGAGGAGAGAGAGGGGGACGAGGAGAGAGAGGGGGACGAGGAGAGAGAGGGGGACGAGGAGAGAGAGGGGGGACGAGGAGAGAGAGGGGGGGACGAGGAGAGAGAGGGGGGGACGAGGAGAGAGAGGGGGACGAGGAGAGAGAGGGGGACGAGGAGAGAGAGGGGGGGACGAGGAGAGAGAGGGGGGGACGAGGAGAGAGAGGGGGGGACGAGGAGAGAGAGGGGGGGACGAGGAGAGAGAGGGGGGGACGAGGAGAGAGAGGGGGGGACGAGGAGAGAGAGGGGGGGACGAGGAGAGAGAGGGGGGGACGAGGAGAGAGAGGGGGGGACGAGGAGAGAGAGGGGGGGACGAGGAGAGAGAGGGGGGGACGAGGAGAGAGAGGGGGGGACGAGGAGAGAGAGGGGGGGACGAGGAGAGAGAGGGGGGGACGAGGAGAGAGAGGGGGGGACGAGGAGAGAGAGGGGGGGACGAGGAGAGAGAGGGGGGGACGAGGAGAGAGAGGGGGGGACGAGGAGAGAGAGGGGGGGACGAGGAGAGAGAGGGGGGGACGAGGAGAGAGAGGGGGGGGACGAGGAGAGAGAGGGGGGGGACGAGGAGAGAGAGGGGGGGACGAGGAGAGAGAGGGGGGGACGAGGAGAGAGAGGGGGGGACGAGGAGAGAGAGGGGGACGAGGAGAGAGAGGGGGACGAGGAGAGAGAGGGGGACGAGGAGAGAGAGGGGGACGAGGAGAGAGAGGGGGAAGAGGAGAGAGAGGGGGAAGAGGAGAGAGAGGGGGACGAGGAGAGAGAGGGAGAGAGAGAAAGAGAGGGGGGTCAATGAGAGAGAGAGGGGGACAAAGAGAGAGAGAGAGAGAGAGAGAGAGAAAATAAACTCAGCCGGACCCTGACCAGCCCCAGACCAACACAGCCGTCCAAACACCAATCCGAGTGAACCAAATCATTAAAAAATGCAAAGAAACCTACCTGGAACATTGGAACAAAATAACCGAAAGCCAAAGCAGATTAGAATGTTACCGGGCCCTAAAAAGAGAATATAAACTGGCAGACTACCTCACGACCATCAGAGACACAAAACAGAGACAGACCCTCACCAGGTACAGACTAAGCGACCACCAACTGGAAATTGAAAAAGGCAGATACAAGAAATCCTGGCAGCCTAGAGAGAATAGAATATGCGATCAATGTCTGGCTGGCGAGGTTGAAACAGAAATGCATTTCCTCCTAAAATGCGAAAAATTCAACACATCAAGAAACATATTATTCAACAAGCTAAGCCAAACAACCCCAGATTTCAAGGAATTGGATGATCTGTCAAAATTGAGATTAGTCCTAGGAGAAGGAGACAGACCATACCTTGGGGCCAAATATGTAACAACATGTCACAACCTGAGGACTGTTTAAAATTAAGACTGTTTAAAATTAATATTGAACGTACCAAATGAAGTACAAAGACTGTTTAAAATTAATATTGTTTAAAAGTAATATTGTATGTACCCAACAAATGTCAAATCGATTGACACCTACAGAATGTTGGAAAACTGTACCTTTTTGCTATGTAAGCTTTGGCAATATGGTTCTCTGTAAACTTTCATGCCAATAAAGCATTTTAATTGGAATTGGAATTGGAATTGGAATTGGACATGGAGAGATCATATTACGCTCAGGCTGTTTTCCCGATATCTGGTGCCAAGGACTAATCTCCCCCATATATAAAAGTGGAAACAAATCAGTCCCAAATAACTACCGCGGCATCTGTGTCAACAGTTGTCTAGGGAAGTTATTCTGCAGTATTCTAAATAGTAGATTACTTGATTTTCTTAACAAACATAATATCCTCAGAAAAAACCAAATAGGCTTTCTTCCAAAACACCGCACAGCCGACCATATCTATACCCTTCACACCCTCATTGGAAAACATATACACCAAACAAAAAATGGGAAAATATTCGCCTGTTTCATCGACTTCAAGAAAGCCTTTGACTCTATATGGCATGAAGGGCTCTATTATAAACTTCTTCAATGTGGAATAGGGGGCAAAGTCTATGACCTTATTAAATCAATGTATCTGAAAAACAAATGCGGGGTCAAAATTGGAGACAAACGCACCGATTTCTTCACCCAGAGAAGAGGCGTCCGGCAGGGCTGCAATTTGAGCCCGACCCTGTTCAACATATACATAAATGAATTAGCAGACATGCTGGAGCAAAGCGAGTCACCAGGTCTCCGTCTCCTGGATGGAGAAGTGAAATCCCTGTTCTATGCGGACGACCTGGTTCTGCTGTCTCCCACAGAACAGGGATTACAGCAACAACTAGACCTACTCGACAAATACTGCCAAAATTGGGCTCTAACAGTAAATCTAAAGAAAACCAACATCATGATTTTTCAAAAAAGGCCCAGATGTCAGGAAAACAAATACCAGTTTACCCTCAGTGATACCACTATAGGACACACTATGAGCTACACCTACCTTGGTCTAACTATTACAGCATCAGGGAGCTTCAGCATAGCAGTGAATGCACTAAAAGAAAAAGCCCGAAGAGCCCTATATGGAATAAAAAGA
The DNA here is from genome assembly GCF_052327205.1 of Somniosus microcephalus. Classification (NCBI taxonomy): domain Eukaryota; kingdom Metazoa; phylum Chordata; class Chondrichthyes; order Squaliformes; family Somniosidae; genus Somniosus; species Somniosus microcephalus. The sequence continues at coordinate 75,189,920 of NW_028225179.1, forward strand.
AAATTCTACAACATCCAAATCCCAATCAAAATCTGGCTCAAAATATTTGACAGCATAATCCTGCCCATTGCACTGTACGGTAGTGAAGTATGGGGCCCGCTAAATCACCAAAGCTACACTAAATGGGAAAAACACACAATAGAAGCCCTACATGCAGAATTCTGCCGAAGCATCCTTCGCACCCAAAGAAAAACGCCAACAAATGCATGCAGAGCCGAACTAGGCAGATACCCACTGATAATAAACATCCAAAAACGAGCACTAAACTTCCTAAATCACCTCAAATCTAGCTCCCCAGACACCCTTCATTTCAAAGCCTTTCAGACCCAAGAGCTAAACCCAGAAAAGAGTCCCCTGAGTCAGCTGCTACTGAAACTCAGTACGCAGCCAGACCCTGACCAGCCCCAGACCAACACAGCCGTCCAAACACCAATCCGAGTGAACCAAATCATTAACAAATGCAAAGAAACCTACCTGGAACATTGGAACAAAATAACCGAAAGCCAAAGCAGATTAGAATGTTACCGGGCCCTAAAAAGAGAATATAAACTGGCAGACGAGCTCATAAACTGGCAGACGAGCTCACGACCATCAGAGACACAAAACAGAGACAGACCCTCACCAGGTACAGACTAAGCGACCACCAACTGGAAATTGAAAAAGGCAGATACAAGAAATCCTGGCAGCCTAGAGAGAATAGAATATGCGATCAATGTCTGGCCGGCGAGGTTGAAACAGAGATGCATTTCCTCCTAAAATGCAAAAAATTCAACACATCAAGAAACATATTATTCAACAAGCTAAGCCAAACAACCCCAGATTTCAAGGAATTGGATGATCTGTCAAAATTGAGATTAGTCTTCGGAGAAGGAGACAGACCATACCTTGGGGCCAAATATGTAACAACATGTCACAACCTGAGGACTGTTTAAAATTAAGACTGTTTAAAATTAATATTGAACGTACCAAATGAAGTACAAAGACTGTTTAAAATTAACATTGTTTAAAAGTAATATTGTATGTACCCAACAAATGTCAAATCGATTGACACCTACAGAATGTTAGAAAACTGTACCTTTTTGCAATGAAAGCTTTGGCAATATGGTTCTCTGTAAACTTTCATGCCAATAAAGCATTTGAATTGAGAATTGAGAATTGAGAATTGAGCAAGACTGAGAGATAGGGAGAGGGAAACAGACAGAAGGAGAGAGAGAGAGAGAGAGACATGGAGAGAGTGAGCAAGACTGAGAGATAGGGAGAGAGAGAGAGACATGGAATGAGTGAGCAAGACTGAGAGATAGGGAGAGGGAAACAGACAGAAGGCAAGAGAGAGAGAGAGAGAGAGACATGGAGAGACTGAGAGAGACTGAGAGATAGGGAGTGGGAAACAGACAGAAGGAGAGAGAGAGAGAGAGAGAGAGAGACATGGAGAGAGTGAGCAGGACTGAGAGATAGGGAGAGGGAAACAGACAGAAGGTGAGAGAGAGAGAGAGAGAGACATGGAGAGAGTGAGCAAGACTGAGAGATAGGGAGAGGGAAACAGAGAGAAGGTGAGAGAGAGAGAGAGTGACATGGAGAGAGTGAGCAAGAGTGAGAGATAGAGAGAGGGAAACAGACAGAAGGAGAGAGAGAGAGAGAGAGAGAGAGACATGGAAAGAATGAGCAAGACTGAGAGATAGGGAGAGGGAAACAGACAGAAGGAGAGGGAGAGAGAGAGAGACATGGAGTGACTGAGCGAGACTGAGAGATAGAGAGTGGGAAACAGACAGAAGGAGAGAGAGAGAGAGAGAGAATTTGAATTTGAATTTGAGAGACATGGAGAGACTGAGAGAGACTGAGAGATAGGGAGTGGGAAACAGACAGAAGGAGAGAGAGAGACCTACTCGACAAATACTGCCAAAATTGGGCTCTAACAGTAAATCTAAAGAAAACCAACATCATGATTTTTCAAAAAAGACCCAGATGTCAGGAAAACAAATACCAGTTTACCCTCAGTGATACCACTATAGGACACACTATGAGCTACACCTACCTTGGTCTAACTATTACAGCATCAGGGAGCTTCAGCATAGCAGTGAATGCTCTGAAAGAAAAAGCCCGAAGAGCCCTATATGCAATAAAAAGAAAATTCTACAACATCCAAATCCCAATCAAAATCTGGCTCAAAATATTTGACAGCATAATCCTGCCCATTGCACTGTACGGTAGTGAAGTATGGGGCCCGCTAAATCACCAAAGCTACACTAAATGGGAAAAACACACAATAGAAGCCCTACATGCAGAATTCTGCCGAAGCATCCTTCGCACCCAAAGAAAAACGCCAACAAATGCATGCAGAGCCGAACTAGGCAGATACCCACTGATAATAAACATCCAAAAACGAGCACTAAACTTCCTAAATCACCTCAAATCTAGCTCCCCAGACACCCTTCATTTCAAAGCCTTTCAGACCCAAGAGCTAAACCCAGAAAAGAGTCCCCTGAGTCAGCTGCTACTGAAACTAAGTACTCAGCCGGACCCTGACCAGCCCCAGACCAACACAGCCGTCCAAACACCAATCCGAGTGAACCAAATCATTAAAAAATGCAAAGAAACCTACCTGGAACATTGGAACAAAATAACCGAAAGCCAAAGCAGATTAGAATGTTACCGGGCCCTAAAAAGAGAATATAAACTGGCAGACTACCTCACGACCATCAGAGACACAAAACAGAGACAGACCCTCACCAGGTACAGACTAAGCGACCACCAACTGGAAATTGAAAAAGGCAGATACAAGAAATCCTGGCAGCCTAGAGAGAATAGAATATGCGATCAATGTCTGGCTGGCGAGGTTGAAACAGAAATGCATTTCCTCCTAAAATGCGAAAAATTCAACACATCAAGAAACATATTATTCAACAAGCTATGCCAAACAACCCCAGATTTCAAGGAATTGGATCACCTGTCAAAATTGAGATTAGTCCTAGGAGAAGGAGACAGACCATACCTTGGGGCCAAATATGTAACAACATGTCACAACCTGAGGACTGTTTAAAATTAAGACTGTTTAAAATTAATATTGAACGTACCAAATGAAGTACAAAGACTGTTTAAAATTAATATTGTTTCAAAGTAATATTGTATGTACCCAACAAATGTCAAATCGATTGACACCTACAGAATGTTGGAAAACTGTACCTTTGTGCTATGTAAGCTTTGGCAATATGGTTCTCTGTAAACTTTCATGCCAATAAAGCATTTGAATTGGAATTGGAATTGGAGAGAGAGAGAGAGAGACATGGAGAGAGTGAGCATGACTGAGGATAGGGAGAGGGAAACAGACAGAAGGAGAGAGAGAGAGAGAGAGAGAGAGACATGGAATGAGTGAGCAAGACTGAGAGATAGGGAGAGGGAAACAGACAGAAGGAGAAAGAGAGAGAGAGAGACATGGAGAGACTGAGAGGGACTGAGAGATAGGGAGTGGGAAACAGAGGAAAAACACACAATAGAAGCCCTACATGCAGAATTCTGCCGAAGCATCCTTCGCACCCAAAGAAAAACGCCAACAAATGCATGCAGAGCCGAACTAGGCAGATACCCACTGATAATAAACATCCAAAAACGAGCACTAAACTTCCTAAATCACCTCAAATCTAGCTCCCCAGACACCCTTCATTTCAAAGCCTTTCAGACCCAAGAGCTAAACACAGAAAAGAGTCCCCTGAGTCAGCTGCTACTGAAACTAAGTACTCAGCCGGACCCTGACCAGCCCCAGACCAACACAGCCGTCCAAACACCAATCCGAGTGAACCAAATCATAAAAAAATGCAAAGAAACCTACCTGGAACATTGGAACAAAATAACCGAAAGCCAAAGCAGATTAGAATGTTACCGGGCCCTAAAAAGAGAATATAAACTGGCAGACTACCTCACGACCATCAGAGACACAAAACAGAGACAGACCCTCACCAGATACAGACTAAGCGACCACCAACTGGAAATTGAAAAAGGCAGATACAAGAAATCCTGGCAGCCTAGAGAGAATAGAATATGCGATCAATGTCTGGCCGGCGAGGTTGAAACAGAGATGCATTTCCTCCTAAAATGCGAAAAATTCAACACATCAAGAAACATATTATTCAACAAGCTAAGCCAAACAACCCCAGATTTCAAGGAATTGGATGACCTGTCAAAATTGAGATTAGTCCTAGGAGAAGGAGACAGACCATACCTTGTGGCCAAATATATAACAACATGTCACAACCTGAGGACTGTTTAAAATTAAGACTGTTTAAAATTAATATTGAACGTACCAAATGAAGTACAAAGACTGTTTAAAATTAATATTGTTAAAAAATAATATTGTATGTACCCAACAAATGTCAAATCGATTGACACCTACAGAATGTTGGAAAACTGTACCTTTTTGCTTTGTAAGCTTTGGCAATATGGTTCTCTGTAAACTTTCATGCCAATAAAGCATTTGAATTGGAATTGGAATTGGAATTGAAGAGAGAGAGAGAGACATGGAGAGAGTGAGCAAGACTGAGAGAGAGGGAGTGGGAAACAGACAGAAGGAGAGAGAGAGAGAGAGAGAGAGACATGGAGAGAGTGAGCAAGACTGAGAGATAGGGAGAGGGAAAAAGACAGAAGGAGAGAGAGAGAGAGACATGGAGAGAGTGAGCAAGAGAGAGATAGGGAGTGGGAAAGAGACAGAAGGAGAGAGAGAGAGAGACATGGAGAGAGTGAGCAAGACTGAGATATAGGGAGAGGGAAACAGACAGAAGGAGAGAGAGAGAGAGACATGGAGAGAGTGAGCAAGACTGAGGGATAGGGAGAGGGAAACAGACAGAAGGAGAGAGAGAGAGACATGGAGAGAGTGAGCAAGACTGAGAGATAGGGAGAGGGAAACAGACAGAAGGAGAGAGAGAGAGAGAGAGAGAGACATGGAGAGAGTGAGCAAGACTGAGAGATAGGGAGAGGGAAACAGACAGAAGGAGAGAGAGAGAGAGAGAGAGACATGGAGAGAGTGAGCAAGACTGAGAGATAGGGAGAGGGAAACAGACAGAAGGAGAGAGAGAGAGAGAGAGAGAGACATGGAGAGACTCAATGGAAAACAGTAAACAATGCATGCAGGGCGGAACTAGGACAATATCCATTAATAATCACTATCCAAAAAAGAGCCACCAAATTTTGGAATCACCTACAAATGAGCAATCCCCAATGCTATCACTACGACGCCCTGAAATGCCAAGAGCTGACCATAAAGAAGAATACCCTCAGTCAACTAGTCCTCGGACTCAGTGAAGTAACTACTAACAATACCAACAATAACCAGCCCCAGGACAGTGACAGGGTAACACAAAGAATTCGACCCAACACAATCGTCGCTAAGCAAAAGGAAACATATCTGACATATTGGGCAGAAACAACAAAAACCCAAAGCAAACTCAATTGCTACTTGGCCCTAAACAGACAATACAACATAGCTGATTACCTGACCATGGTAAAGGATAACAAACTGAGAAAAACCTTGACAAGGTACAGACTTAGCGAACATAGCCTCGCGATCGAAAAAGGCAGACACAGGCAGACCAGGCTGGCAAGAGAAGACAGGATATGCTCTCACTGCAGTCAGGGAGTAGTGGAGACAGAGATGCACTTCCTCACAGCCTGTGGAAAATATCAGGGCATCAGGGAGAATTTCTACCAAAAATTCTCACAAATATGCCCTGATTTCAGAAATATGAATGACAACCAAAAACTCCCATTCCTTCTGGGAGGGGAGAGAAGCTGTGTAACACTGCCGGCACACTAGGTTACAGCTTGCCATGAACAGAGGGACAACCAGTAAACTTAGAAAAGAATATATATAAACAATGCGAATGTATATTTATACACTGAGAGATATACCTGTTTATACACTGTGTGAATAGAACTGCGTTTATGTGCTAAACCATAAATGTATTTTGATGCTTTGGCAACATAAGATGTAACTTATCAAGCTAATAAAGTGATTTGAATTGTGAATTGTGAATTGTGAGAGAGAGAGAGAGAGAGAGAGACATGGAGAGACTGAGCGAGACTGAGAGATAGGGAGAGGGAAACAGACAGAAGGAGAGAGAGAGAGACTGTTTAAAATTAATATTGAACGTACCAAATGAAGTACAAAGACTGTTTAAAATTAATATTGTTTAAAAGTAATATTCTTTGTACCCAACAAATGTCAAATCGATTGACACCTACAGAATGTTGGAAAACTGTACCTTTTTGCTATGTAAGCTTTGGCAATATGGTTCTCTGTAAACTTTCATGCCAATAAAGCATTCGAATTGGAAATTGGAATTGGAATTGGAATTGGAGAGAGACATGGAGAGACTGAGAGAGACTGAGAGATACGGAGTGGGAAACAGACAGAAGGAGAGAGAGAGAGAGAGAGAGAGAGAAACATGGAGAGAGTGAGCAAGACTGAGAGATAGGGAGAGGGAAACAGACAGAAGGAGAGAGAGAGAGAGAGAGAGAGACATGGAGATAGTGAGCAAGCCTGAGAGATAGGGAGAGGGAAACAGACAGAAGGCAAGAGAGAGAGAGAGAGGGAGAGAGACATGAGAGAGTGAGCAAGACTGAGAGATAGGGAGTGGGAAACAGACAGAAGGAGAGAGAGAGAGAGAGAGAGAGACATGGAGAGAGTGAGCAAGACTGAGAGATAGGGAGTGGGAAACAAACAGAAGGAGAGAGAGAGAGGGAGACATGGAGTGAGTGAGCAAGACTGAGATATAGGGAGAGGGAAACAGACAGAAGGAGAGAGAGAGAGAGAGAGAGAGACATGGAGAGAGTGAGCAAGACAGAGAGATAGGGAGAGGGAAACAGACAGAAGGAGAGAGAGAGAGAGAGAGACATGGAGAGAGTGAGCAAGACTGAGAGATAGAGAGAGGGAAACAGACAGAAGGAGAGAGAGAGAGAGACAGTGTGTGAGAGAGTGAGTCTGAGAGAGACAGTGTGTGAGAGAGTGAGTCTGAGAGAGACAGTGTGTGAGAGTGAGTCTGAGAGAGACAGTGTGTGAGAGAGTGAGTCTGAGAGAGACAGTGTGTGAGAGAGTGAGTCTGAGAGAGACAGTGTGTGAGAGAGTGAGTCTGAGAGAGACAGTGTGTGAGAGTGAGTCTGAGAGAGACAGTGTGTGAGAGAGTGAGTCTGAGAGAGACAGTCTGTGAGAGAGTGAGTCTGAGAGAGGCAGTGTGTGAGAGAGTGAGTCTGGGAGAGACAGTGTGTGAGGGAGTGAGTCTGAGAGAGAGTGTGTGGGAGAGTGAGTCTGAGAGAGACAGTGTGTGAGAGAGTGAGTCTGAGAGAGACAGTCTGTGAGAGAGTGAGTCTGAGAGAGACAGTGTGTGAGAGAGTGAGTCTGAGAGAGACAGTGTGTGAGAGAGTGAGTCTGAGAGAGACAGTGTGCGAGAGAGTGAGTCTGAGAGAGTGTGTGTGGGAAAGAGTCCCCTGAGTCAGCTGCTACTGAAACTAAGTACTCAGCTGGACCCTGACCAGCCCCAGACCAACACAGCCGTCCAAACACCAATCCGAGTGAACCAAATCATTAAAAAATGCAAAGAAACCTACCTGGAACATTGGAACAAAATAACTGAAAGCCAAAGCAGATTAGAATGTTACCGGGCCCTAAAAAGAGAATATAAACTGGCAGACTACCTCACGACCATCAGAGACACAAAACAGAGACAGACCCTCACCAGGTACAGACTAAGCGACCACCAACTGGAAATTGAAAAAGGCAGATACAAGAAATCCTGGCAGCCTAGAGAGAATAGAATATGCGATCAATGTCTGGCTGGCGAGGTTGAAACAGAAATGCATTTCCTCCTAAAATGCGAAAAATTCAACACATCAAGAAACATATTATTCAACAAGCTAAGCCAAACAACCCCAGATTTCAAGGAATTGGATGATCTGTCAAAATTGAGATTAGTCTTAGGAGAAGGAGACAGACCATACCTTGGGGCCAAATATGTAACAACATGTCACAACCTGAGGACTGTTTAAAAGTAAGACTGTTTAAAATTAATATTGAACATACCAAATGAAGTACAAAGACTGTTTAAAATTAATATTGTTTAAAAGTAATATTGTATGTACCCAACAAATGTCAAATCGATTGACACCTACAGAATGTTAGAAAACTGTACCTTTTTGCAATGTAAGCTTTGGCAATATGGTTCTCTGTAAACTTTCATGCCAATAAAGCATTTGAATTGAATTGAATTGAAAAAATTGAAAGAGACATGGAGAGAGTGAGCAAGACTGAGAGATAGGGAGAGGGAAACAGACAGGAGAGAGAGAGAGAGACATGGAGAGAGTGAGCAAGACTGAGAGATAGGGAGAGGGAAACAGACAGAAGGCAAGAGAAAGAGAGAGAGAGAGAGACATGGAGAGAGTGAGCAAGACTGAGAGATAGGGAGAGGGAAACAGACAGAAGGAGAGAGAGAGAGAGAGACATGGAGAGAGTGAGCAAGACTGAGAGATAGGGACAGGGAAACAGACTGAAGGAGAGAGAGAGAGAGACATGAAATGAGTGAGCAAGACTGAGAGATAGGGAGAGGGAAACAGACAGAAGGCAAGAGAGAGAGAGAGAGAGAGACATGGAGAGAGTGAGCAAGACTGAGAGATAGGGAGAGGGAAACAGACAGAAGGTGAGAGAGAGAGAGAGAGAGACATGGAGACAGTGAGCAAGACTGAGAGATAGGGAGAGGGAAACAGAGAGAAGGTGAGAGAGAGAGAGAGAGAGTGACATGGAGATAGTGAGCAAGAGTGAGAGATAGAGAGAGGGAAACAGACAGAAGGAGAGAGAGAGAGAGAGAGAGAGACATGGAAAGAATGAGCAAGACTGAGAGATAGGGAGAGGGAAACAGACAGAAGGAGAGAGAGAGAGAGAGAGACATGGAGTGACTGAGCGAGACTGAGAGATAGGGAGTGGGAAACAGACAGAAGGAGAGAGAGAGAGAGAGAGAATTTGAAGTGAATTTGAGAGACATGGAGAGACTGAGAGAGACTGAGAGATAGGGAGTGGGAAACAGACAGAAGGAGAGAGAGAGAGAGAGAGAGAGAGACATGGAGAGAGTGAGCAAGACTGAGGATAGGGAGAGGGAAACAGACAGAAGGAGAGAGAGAGAGAGAGAGAGAGAGACATGGAATGAGTGAGCAAGACTGAGAGATAGGGAGAGGGAAACAGACAGAATGAGAGAGAGAGAGAGAGACATGGAGAGACTGAGAGAGACTGAGAGATAGGGAGTGGGAAACAGAGGAAAATCACACAATAGAAGCCCTACATGCAGAATTCTGCCGAAGCATCCTTCGCACCCAAACAAAAACGCCAACAAATGCATGCAGAGCCGAACTAGGCAGATACCCACTGATAATAAACATCCAAAAACGAGCACTAAACTTCCTAAATCACCTCAAATCTAGCTCCCCAGACACCCTTCATTTCAAAGCCTTTCAGACCCAAGAGCTAAACCCAGAAAAGAGTCCCCTGAGTCAGCTGCTACTGAAACTAAGTACTCAGCCGGACCCTGACCAGCCCCAGACCAACACAGCCGTCCAAACACCAATCCGAGTGAACCAAATCATAAAAAAATGCAAAGAAACCTACCTGGAACATTGGAACAAAATAACCGAAAGCCAAAGCAGATTAGAATGTTACCGGGCCCTAAAAAGAGAATATAAACTGGCAGACTACCTCACGACCATCAGAGACACAAAACAGAGACAGACCCTCACCAGATACAGACTAAGCGACCACCAACTGGAAATTGAAAAAGGCAGATACAAGAAATCCTGGCAGCCTAGAGAGAATAGAATATGCGATCAATGTCTGGCCGGCGAGGTTGAAACAGAAATGCATTTCCTCCTAAAATGCGAAAAATTCAACACATCAAGAAACATATTATTCAACAAGCTAAGCCAAACAACCCCAGATTTCAAGGAATTGGATGACCTGTCAAAATTGAGATTAGTCCTAGGAGAAGGAGACAGACCATACCTTGTGGCCAAATATGTAACAACATGTCACAACCTGAGGACTGTTTAAAATTAAGACTGTTTAAAATTAATATTGAACGTACCAAATGAAGTACAAAGACTGTTTAAAATTAATATGGTTTAAAAAGTAATATTGTATGTACCCAACAAATGTCAAATCGATTGACACCTACAGAATGTTGGAAAACTGTACCTTTTTGCTTTGTAAGCTTTGGCAATATGGTTCTCTGTAAACTTTCATGCCAATAAAGCATTTGAATTGGAATTGGAATTGGAATTGGAGAGAGAGAGAGAGACATGGAGAGAGTGAGCAAGACTGAGAGAGAGGGAGTGGGAAACAGACAGAAGGAGAGAGAGAGAGAGAGAGACATGGAGAGAGTGAGCAAGACTGAGAGATAGGGAGAGGGAAACTGACAGAAGGCAAGAGAGAGAGAGATAGAGAGAGAGACATGGAGAGAGTGAGCAAGACTGAGAGATAGGGAGAGGGAAACAGACAGAAGGAGAGAAAGAGAGAGAGAGAGACTTGGAGAGAGTGAGCAAGACTGAGAGATAGGGAGAGGGAAACAGACAGAAGGAGAGAGAGAGAGAGACATGGAGAGAGTGAGCAAGACTGAGAGATAGGGAGAGGGAAACAGACAGAAGGAGAGCGAGAGAGAGAGAGAGAGAGAGACATGGAGAGAGTGAGCAAGACTGAGAGATAGGGAGAGGGAAACAGACAGTAGGTGAGAGAGAGAGAGAGAGAGAGACATGGAGAGAGTGAGCAAGACTGAGAGATAGGGAGAGGGAAACAGACAGAAGGAGAGAGAGAGAGAGAGAGAGAGAGACATGGAGAGAGTGAGCAAGACTGAGAGATAGGGAGAGGGAAACAGACAGAAGGAGAGAGAGAGAGAGAGAGAGAGACATGGAGAGACTCAATGGAAAACAGTAAACAATGCATGCAGGGCGGAACTAGGCCAATATCCATTAATAATCACTGTCCAAAAAAGAGCCACCAAATTTTGGAATCACCTACAAATGAGCAATCCCCAATGCTATCACTGCGACGCCCTGAAATGCCAAGAGCTGACCATAAAGAAGAATACCCTCAGTCAACTAGTCCTCGGACTCAGTGAAGTAACTACTAACAATACCAACAATAACCAGCCCCAGGACAGTGACAGGGTAACACAAAGAATTCGACCCAACACAATCGTCGCTAAGCAAAAGGAAACATATCTGACATATTGGGCAGAAACAACAAAAACCCAAAGCAAACTCAATTGCTACTTGGCCCTAAACAGACAATACAACATAGCTGATTACCTGACCATGGTAAAGGATAACAAGCTGAGAAGAACCTTGACAAGGTACAGACTTAGCGAACATAGCCTAGCGATCGAAAAAGGCAGACACAGGCAGACCAGGCTGGCAAGAGAAGACAGGATATGCTCTCACTGCAGTCAGGGAGTAGTGGAGACAGAGATGCACTTCCTCACAGCCTGTGGAAAATATCAGGGCATCAGGGAGAATTTCTACCAAAAATTCTCACAAATATGCCCTGATTTCAGAAATATGAATGACAACCAAAAACTCCCATTCCTACTGGGAGGGGAGAGAAGCTGTGTAACACTGCCGGCACACTAGGTTACAGCTTGCCATGAACAGAGGGACAACCAGTAAACTAAGAAAAGAATATATATAAACAATGCGAATGTATATTTATACACTCAGAGATATACCTGTTTATACACTGTATGAATAGAACTGCGTTTATGTGCTAAACCATGAATGTATTTTAATGCTTTGGCAACATAAGATGTAACTTATCAAGCTAATAAAGTGATTTGAATTCTGAATTGTGAATTGTGAGAGAGAGAGAGAGAGAGAGAGACATGGAGAGACTGAGCGAGACTGAGAGATAGGGAGAGGGAAACAGACAGAAGGAGAGAGAGAGACTGTTTAAAATTAATATTGAACGTACCAAATGAAGTACAAAGACTGTTTAAAATTAATATTGTTTAAAAGTAATATTCTTTGTACCCAACAAATGTCAAATCGATTGACACCTACAGAATGTTGGAAAACTGTACCTTTTTGCTATGTAAGCTTTGGCAATATGGTTCTCTGTAAACTTTCATGCCAATAAAGCATTTGAATTGGAAATTGGAATTGGAATTGGAATTGGAGAGAGACATGGAGAGACTGAGAGAGACTGAGAGATAGGGAGTGGGAAACAGACAGAAGGAGAGAGAGAGAGAGAGAGAGAGAGAAACATGGAGAGAGTGAGCAAGACTGAGAGATAGGGAGAGGGAAACAGACAGAAGGAGAGAGAGAGAAAAAGGCAGATACAAGAAATCCTGGCAGCCTAGAGAGAATAGAATATGCGATCAATGTCTGGCTGGCGAGGTTGAGACAGAAATGCATTTCCTCCTAAAATGCGAAAAATTCAACACATCAAGAAACATATTATTCAACAAGCTAAGCCAAACAACCCCAGATTTCAAGGAATTGGATGATCTGTCAAAATTGAGATTAGTCCTAGGAGAAGGAAACAGACCATACCTTGGGGCCAAATATGTAACAACATGTCACAACCTGAGGACTGTTTAAAAGTAAGACTGTTTAAAATTAATATTGAACGTACCAAATGAAGTAGAAAGACTGTTTAAAATTAATATTGTTTCAAAGTAATATTGTATATACCCAACAAATGTCAAATCGATTGACACCTGCAGAATGTTGGAAAACTGTACCTTTTTGCTATGTAAGCTTTGGCAATATGGTTCTCTGTAAACTTTCATGCCAATAAAGCATTTGAATTGGAATTGGAATTGGAATTGGAGAGAGAGAGAGAGACATGGAGAGAGTGAGCAAGACTGAGAGAGAGGGAGTGGGAAACAGACAGAAGGAGAGAGAGAGAGAGAGAGACATGGAGAGAGTGAGCAAGACTGAGAGATAGGGAGAGGGAAACTGACAGAAGGCAAGAGAGAGAGAGATAGAGAGAGAGACATGGAGAGAGTGAGCAAGACTGAGAGATAGGGAGAGGGAAACAGACAGAAGGAGAGAGAGAGAGAGAGAGAGTCATGGAGAGAGTGAGCAAGACTGAGAGATAGGGAGAGGGAAACAGACAGAAGGCAAGAGAGAGAGAGAGAGAGAGACATGGAGAGAGTGAGCAAGATTGAGAGATAGGGAGAGGGAAACAGACAGAAGGAGAGAGAGAGAGAGAGAGAGATACACACATGGAGAGAGTGAGCAAGACTGAGAGATAGGGAGATGGAAACAGACAGAAGGCAAGAGAGAGAGAGAGACATGGAGAGAATGAGCAAGACTGAGAGCTAGGGAGACGGAAACAGACAGAACGTGAGTGAGAGAGAGAGAGAGAGAGAGACATGGAGAGAGTGAGCAACACTGAGAGATAGGGAGAGGGAAACAGAGAGAAGGAGAGAGAGCGAGAGAGAGAGACATGGAGAGAGTGAGCAAAACTGAGAGATAGGGAGAGGGAAACAGACAGAAGGAGAGAGAGAGAGAGAGAGAGAGAGAGACATGGAGAGAGTGAGCAAGACTGAGAGATAGGGAGAGGGAAACAGAGAGAAGGAGAGAGAGAGAGAGAGACATGGAGAGAGTGAGCAAGACTGAGAGATAGGGAGAGGGAAACAGACAGAAGGAGAGAGAGAGAGAGAGAGATAGACATGGAGAGAGTGAGCAAGACTGAGAGATAGGGAGAGGGAAACTGACAGAACGAGAGAGAGAGAGAGAGACATGGAGAGAGTGAGCAAGACTGAGAGATAGGGAGAGGGAAACAGACAGAAGGTGAGAGAGAGAGAGAGAGAGAGAGACATGGAGACAGTGAGCAAGACTGAGAGATAGGGAGAGGGAAACAGAGAGAAGGAGAGAGAGAGCGAGAGAGAGACATGGAGAGAGTGAGCAAGACTGAGAGATAGGGAGAGGGAAACAGACAGAAGGCAAGAGAGAGAGAGAGAGACAAGGAGCGAGTGAGCAAGACTGAGAGATAGGGAGAGGGAAACAGACAGAAGGAGAGAGAGAGAGACATGGAGAGAGTGAGCAAGACTGAGAGATAGGGAGAGGGAAACAGACAGAAGGTGAGAGAGAGAGAGACAGGTTGAAACAGAGATGCATTTCCTCCTAAAATGCGAAAAATTCAACACATCAAGAAACATATTATTCAACAAGCTAAGCCAAACAACCCCAGATTTCAAGGAATTGGATGACCTGTCAAAATTGAGATTAGTCCTAGGAGAAGGAGACAGACCATACCTTGGGGCCAAATATGTAACAACATGTCACAACCAGAGGACTGTTTAAAATTAAGTCTGTTTAAAATTAATATTGAACGTACCAAATGAAGTACAAAGACTGTTTAAAATTAATATTGTTTAAAAGTAATATTGTATGTACCCAACAAATGTCAAATCGATTGACACCTACAGAATGTTGGAAAACTGTACCTTTTTGCTATGTAAGCTTTGGCAATATGGTTCTCTGTAAACTTTCATGCCAATAAAGCATTTGAACTGAACTGAACTGAACTGAACTGAGAGAGAGATAGAGAGACATGGAGAGAGTGAGCACGACTGAGAGATAGGGAGAGGGAAAAAGACAGAAAGAGAGAGAGAGAGAGAGACATGGAGAGAGTGAGCAACACTGAGAGATATGGAGAGGGAAACAGAGAGAAGGAGAGAGAACGAGAGAGAGAGACATGGAGAGAGTGAGCAAAACTGAGAGATAGGGAGAGGGAAACAGACAGAAGGAGAGAGAGAGAGAGAGAGACATGGAGAGAGTGAGCAAGACTGAGAGGTAGGGAGAGGGAAACAGATAGAAGGAGAGAGAGAGAGAGACATGGAGAGAGTGAGCAAGACTGAGAGATAGGGAGAGGGAAACAGACAGACAGAAGGAGAGAGAGAGAGAGAGAGAGACATGGAGAGAGTGAGCAAGGCTGAGAGATAGGGAGAGGGAAACAGACAGACAGAAGGAGAGAGAGAGAGAGAGAGACATGGAGAGACTGAGCAAGACTGAGAGATAGGGAGAGGGAATCAGACAGAAGGTAAGAGAGAGAGAGAGAGAGAGACATGGAGAGAGTGAGCAACACTGAGAGATAGGGAGAGGGAAACAGACAGAAGGAGAGAGAGAGAGAGAGAGAGAGACATGGAGAGAGTGAGCAAGACTGAGAGATAGGGAGAGGGAAAAAGACAGAAGGAGAGAGAGAGAGAGAGAGAGACATGGAGAGAGTGAGCAAGACTGAGAGATAGGGAGTGGGAAACAGACAGAAGGAGAGAGAGAGAGAGAGAGACATGGAGAGAGTGAGCAAGACTGAGATATAGGGAGAGGGAAACAGACAGAAGGAGAGAGAGAGAGAGAGAGAGACATGGAGAGAGTGAGCAAGACTGAGGGATAGGGAGAGGGAAACAGACAGAAGGAGAGAGAGAGAGAGAGAGAGAGACATGGAGAGAGTGAGCAAGACTGAGAGATAGGGAGAGGGAAACAGACAGAAGGAGAGAGAGAGAGAGAGAGAGAGACATGGAGAGAGTGAGCAAGACTGAGAGATAGGGAGAGGGAAACAGACAGAAGGAGAGAGAGAGAGAGAGAGAGAGACATGGAGAGAGTGAGCAAGACTGAGAGATAGGGAGAGGGAAACAGACAGAAGGAGAGAGAGAGAGAGAGAGATTTATACTAAATCATCATTTAGCATTATAGAAAATAGTGTTTCCACACTCATCCCACAAAATAGGTCCATTTAATTTCGTTTTATTGAACTATATAAATGCGTTCTTTCCACATAAGCTGCTGGAATATCCAGAGCCTCCGCTCCTCAAGTTTTGGGATGAAGAGTACAGACCCTGAATTCCTAAAAGCTATAAAAGACATTGATATAATTGTGTTAACAGAAACATGGTGCCAAAAGGACGTGCCGACCCACGGTCCTCCAATGTACCATGAAATCATTGTGCCCTCAGTAAAGAACACTAAAACACGCAAGGGCAGAACCTCCGGGGGAATATTGGTGTGGTATAAGGGAGAACTGGACAAACACATCTCACCGGTAAAACAGGGGAAATCACACGTATGGCTAAAACTAGATAAAAATATAGGAATAGCAAAAAAAGATGTCTACTTATGTGCGATCTACATACCTCCAATAGAATCGCCATATTTCGAAGAGGAGTTATTTGATACTCTCCACATGGAAATCAGCCATTTCCAGGCCCAAGGAAAGGTGATAATATGTGGGGACCTAAATGCAAGGACCGGTTGTGAACCTGACTTCATAGACCCACAGGGAAACAACCATGTGTTTGGCCAGACCCCTTTAGATGTCACACCAGCCATCGCAAATCGGAACAACCTTGATCGTGAAATAAATAAAAGCGGTAGGGAGGTAGTGCAACTCTGCCGAGCCTTAGGCCTGTACATAGTTAACGATAGTTTCAGAGGGGACTCCCTAGGGAGACTCACATACTCCTCAACTCTTGTGTCTAGTGTGGTGGACTATACAATCACTGACCTGGACCCCTGCGATATCAACTCATTCACTGTCAGGCAACAATCCCCCCTCTCAGACCATAACCAAATAAATATGTACCTTAAACTTTCTGCCCAAACTACAGACACAAAAAAGGAACCCAGTAAGCTCCATAAAATAAACCAGACATACAGATGGCCCCAGACAGTGGAGAAAAATTCATCACAGCACTAAAGTCACCTGATCTCACAAGTAAAATATCAAAATTTAAAGAAAATCCATACGAGATCACCAGAGATGGTGTAAACATGGCCACAGAGGATATAAATATGATCTTCCATGAGGCAGCTGTAAAAGCCGACCTTGTGAAACAGAAGAGGAAGCGTCACAAAAGACAAAATAAAAATAAGAAATGGTTTGACCACGAATGCAAAAATGCCAGAAAAGACCTGAGAAAAATATCAAACCAAAAGCATCGCCAACCAAACAATCCGGACCTACGTACTAGATACAATGAAACCCTCAAAAGATATAAACACACCATTAGGAACAAAACACAAAACTATACCCACAAAATACTCAAAGAAATTGAAAACTCCACCAATCCAAAACAATTCTGGGAAATGTGGAATAACCTGAGCACAACACAATTGCAAGCATTACCAATCCAAGATGGAGACATCTGGAGAACACATTTTTAAAACCTCTACAAAGACATCCCAATAAACGAAACAAACCCAAGTCAACATCAGGTCACAGAAAAACTCCACACATTAGAAGCAACAATTAAAGACAACCAAAACCCTCTAGACTCCTCAATCACATGGAAAGAACTGGCCACAAAAACAAAATCTCTCCACCTAAAGAAAGCCTGTGGCCCAGACAACATCAAAAATGAATTGCTCAAGTTCAGCAATATGGAGATGCAGGGTGCGATACTCAAACTATTCAACATCATATTACGCTCAGGCTGTTTTCCCGATATCTGGTGCCAAGGACTAATCTCCCCCATATATAAAAGTGGAAACATATCAGACCCAAATAACTACCGCGGCATCTGTGTCAACAGTTGTCTAGGGAAGTTATTCTGCAGTATTCTAAATAGTAGATTACTTGATTTTCTTAACAAACATAATATCCTCAAAAAAAACCAAATAGGCTTTCTTCCAAAACACCGCACAGCCGACCATATCTATACCCTTCACACCCTCATTGGAAAACATATACACCAAACAAAAAATGGGAAAATATTCGCCTGTTTCATCGACTTCAAGAAAGCCTTTGACTCGATATGGCACGAAGGGCTCTATTATAAACTTCTTCAGTGTGGAATAGGGGGCAAAGTCTATGACCTTATTAAATCAATGTATCTGAAAAACAAATGCGGGGTCAAAATTGGAGACAAACGCACCGATTTCTTCACCCAGAGAAGAGGCGTCCGGCAGGGCTGCAATTTGAGCCCGACCCTGTTCAACATATACATAAATGAATTAGCAGACATGCTGGAGCAAAGCGAGTCACCAGGTCTCCGTCTCCTGGATGGAGAAGTGAAATCCCTGTTCTATGCGGACGACCTGGTTCTGCTGTCTCCCACAGAACAGGGATTACAGCAACAACTAGACCTACTCGACAAATACTGCCAAAATTGGGCTCTAACAGTAAATCTAAAGAAAACCAACATCATGATTTTTCAAAAAAGGCCCAGATGACAGGAAAACAAATACCAGTTTACCCTCAGTGATACCACTATAGGACACACTATGAGCTACACCTACCTTGGTCTTACTATTACAGCATCAGGGAGCTTCAGCATAGCAGTGAATGCACTAAAAGAAAAAGCCCGAAGAGCCCTATATGCAATAAAAAGAAAATTCTACAACATCCAAATCCCAATCAAAATCTGGCTCAAAATATTTGACAGCATAACCCTGCCCATTGCACTGTACGGTAGTGAAGTATGGGGCCCGCTAAATCACCAAAGCTACACTAAATGGGAAAAACATACAATAGAAGCCCTACATGCAGAATTCTGCCGAAGCATCCTTCGCACCCAAAGAAAAACGCCAACAAATGCATGCAGAGCCGAACTAGGCAGATACCCACTGATAATAAACATCCAAAAACGAGCACTAAACTTCCTAAATCACCTCAAATCTAGCTCCCCAGACACCCTTCATTTCAAAGCCTTTCAGACGCAAGAGCTAAACCCAGAAAAGAGTCCCCTGAGTCAGCTGCTACTGAAACTAAGTACTCAGCCGGACCCTGACCAGCCCCAGACCAACACAGCCGTCCAAACACCAATCCGAGTGAACCAAATCATTAAAAAATGCAAAGAAACCTACCTGGAACATTGGAACAAAATAACCGAAAGCCAAAGCAGATTAGAATGTTACCGGGCCCTAAAAAGAGAATATAAACTGGCAGACTACCTCACGACCATCAGAGACACAAAACAGAGACAGACCCTCACCAGGTACAGACTAAGCGACCACCAACTGGAAATTGAAAAAGGCAGATACAAGAAATCCTGGCAGCCTAGAGAGAATAGAATATGCGATCAATGTCTGGCTGGCGAGGTTGAAACAGAAATGCATTTCCTCCTAAAATGCGAAAAATTCAACACATCAAGAAACATATTATTCAACAAGCTAAGCCAAACAACCCCAGATTTCAAGGAATTGGATGATCTGTCAAAATTGAGATTAGTCCTAGGAGAAGGAGACAGACCATACCTTGGGGCCAAATATGTAACAACATGTCACAACCTGAGGACTGTTTAAAATTAAGACTGTTTAAAATTAATATTGAACGTACCAAATGAAGTACAAAGACTGTTTAAAATTAATATTGTTTAAAAGTAATATTGTATGTACCCAACAAATGTCAAATCGATTGACACCTACAGAATGTTAGAAAACTGTACCTTTTTGCAATGTAAGCTTTGGCAATATGGTTCTCTGTAAACTTTCATGCCAATAAAGCATTTGAATTGAATTGAATTGAATTGAATGGAATTGAATTGAATTGAATTGAGAGAGAGACATGGAGAGAGTGAGCAAGACTGAGAGATAGGGAGAGGGAAATAGAGAGAAGGCAAGAGAGAGAGAGAGAGAGACATGGAGAGAGTGAGCAAGACTGTGAGATAGGGAGAGGGAAACAGATAGAAAGAGAGAGAGAGAGAGAGAGAGAGAGACAAGGAGAGAGTGAGCAAGACTGAGAGATAGGGAGAGGGAAACAGACAGAAGGAGAGAGAGAGAGAGACATGGAGAGAGTGAGCAAGACTGAGAGATAGGGAGAGGGAAACAGACAGAAGGTGAGAGAGAGAGAGAGAGACAGAGAGACATGGAGAGAGTGAGCAAGACTGAGAGGTAGGGAGACGGAAACAGACAGAAGGAGAGAGAGAGAGAGGGAGACATGGAGAGAATAAGCAAGACTGGGAGATAGGGAGGGGGAAACAGGCAGAAGGAGAGAGAGCGAGAGAGAGAGAGACATGGAGAGAGTGAGCAAGACTCAGAGATAGGGAGAGGGAAACAGAGAGAAGGCGAGAGAGAGAGAGAAATGGAGTGAGTGCGCAAGACTGAGAGATAGGGTGAGGGAAACAGGCAGAAGGAGAGAGAGCAAGAGAGAGAGAGACATGGAGAGAGTGAACAAGACTGAGAGATAGGGAGAGGGAAACAGAGAGAAGGCGAGAGAGAGAGAGAGAGAGAGAAATGGAGAAAGTGAGCAAGACTGAGAGATAGGGAGAGGGAAACAGAGAGAAGGAGAGAGAGCGAGAGAGAGAGAGACATGGATGAGGGGCATAGATAGGGTAGATAAAGAGGAACTTTTCCCCTTAGTAGGGTGGTCAATAACAGGGGGGCACAGATTCAGGGTAAGGGGCAGGAGATTTAGGGGGGATTTGAGGAGGAACTTTTTCACCCAGAGGGTGGTTGGAAGCTGGAACTCACTGCCTGACAGGGTGGTAGAGGCAGGAACCCTCACAACATTCAAGAAGCATTTGGATGAGCACTTGAAATGCCATTGCATACAAGGCTATGGACCAAATGCTGGAAAATGGGATTAGACTGGACAGGGAGGGATGGGCGGCGCAGACACGATGGGCCGAAGGGCCTCTTTCTGTGCTGTAAAACTCTATGTCTCTATGACTCGATGAGAGAGAGACATGGAGAGAGTGAGCCAGACTGAGAGATAGGGAGAGGGAAACAGACAGAAGGAGAGAGAGAGAGAGGGAGACATGGAGAGAGTGAGCAAGACTGAGAGATAGGGAGAGGGAAACAGACAGAAGGAGAGAGAGCGAGAGAGAGAGAGACATGGGGAGTGTCAGCAAGACTGAGAGATAGGGTAGGGAAACAGAGAGAAGGCGAGAGAGAGAGAGAGAAATGGAGAGAGTGAGCAAGACTGAGAGATAGGGAGGGGGAAACAGAGAGAAGGAGAGAGAGCGAGAGAGACAGAGACATGGATAGAGTGAGCAAGACTGAGAGATAGGGAGAGGGAAACAGACAGAAAGAGAGAGCGAGAGAGAGACATGGAGAGAGTGAGCAAGACTGAGAGAAAGGGAGAGGGAAACACACAGAAGGAGAGAGAGAGAGAGGGAGACATGGAGAGAGTGAGCAAGACTGAGAGATAGGGAGAGGGAAACAGACAGAAGGAGAGAGAGAGAGAGAGACATGGAGAGAGTGAGCAAGACTGAGAGATAGGGAGAGGGAAACAGACAGAAGGTGAGAGAGAGAGAGAGAGAGAGACAGAGAGACATGGAGAGAGTGAGCAAGACTGAGAGATAGGGAGAGGGAAACAGACAGAAAGAGAGAGAGAGAGAGAGACATGGAGAGAGTGAGCAAGACTGAGAGATAGGGAGACGGAAACAGACAGAAGGATAGAGAGAGAGGGAGACATGGAGAGAGTGAGCAAGACTGAGAGATAGGGAGAGGGAAACAGACAGAAGGAGAGAGAGTGAGAGAGAGAGAGACATGGAGAGAGTGAGCAAGACTGAGAGATAGGGAGAGGGAAACAGACAGAAGGAGAGAGAGAGAGAGAGAGAGACATGGAGAGAGTGAGCAAGCCTGAGAGATAGGGAGTGGGAAACAGACAGAAGGAGAGAGAGAGAGAGAGAGAGAGAGAGAGAGACATGGGGAGAGTGAGCAAGACTGAGAGATAGGGAGTGGGAAACAGACAGAAGGAGAGAGAGAGAGAGAGAGAGAGACATGGAGGGAGTGAGCATGACTGAGAGATAGGGAGTGGGAAACAGACAGAAGGAGAGAGAGAGAGACATGGAGGGAGTGAGCAAGACTGAGAGATAGGGAGAGGGAAACAGACAGAAGGAGAGAGAGAGAGAGAGAGAGAGAGAGACATGGAGACACTCAAAGGAAAACAGTAAGCAATGCATGCAGGGCGGAACTAGGACAATATCCATTAATAATCACTATCCAAAAAAGAGCCACCAAATTTTGGAATCACCTACAAATGAGCAATCCCCAATGCTATCACTACTATGCCCTGAAATGCCAAGAGCTGGCCATAAAGAAGAACACCCTCAGTCAACTAGTCCTCGGACTCAGTGAAGTAACTACTAACAATACCAACAATAACCAGCCCCAGGACAGTGACAGGGTAACACAAAGAATTCGACCCAACACAATCGTCGCTAAGCAAAAGGAAACATATCTGACATATTGGGCAGAAACAACAAAAACCCAAAGCAAACTCAATTGCTACTTGGCCCTAAACAGACAATACAACATAGCTGATTACCTGACCATGGTAAAGGATAACAAACTGAGAAAAACCTTGACAAGGTACAGACTTAGCGAACATAGCCTCGCGATCGAAAAAGGCAGACAGAGGCAGACCAGGCTAGCAAGAGAAGACAGGATATGCTCTCACTGCAGTCAGGGAGTAGTGGAGACAGAGATGCACTTCCTCACAGCCTGTGGAAAATATCAGGGCATCAGGGAGAATTTCTACCAAAAATTCTCACAAATATGCCCTGATTTCAGAAATATGAATGACAACCAAAAACTCCCATTCCTACTGGGAGGGGAGAGAAGCTGTGTAACACTGCCGGCACACTAGGTTACAGCTTGCCATGAACAGAGGGACAACCAGTAAACTAAGAAAAGAATATTTATAAACAATGCGAATGTATATTTATACACTCAGGGATATACCTGTTTATACACTGTATGAATAGAACTGCGTTTATGTGCTAAAAGATAAATGTATTTTGATGCTTTGGCAACATAAGATGTAACTTATCATGCCAATAAAGCGATTAGAATTGTGAATTGTGAATTGTGAGAGAGAGAGAGAGAGAGAGACATGGAGAGACTGAGCAAGACTGAGAGATAGGGAGAGGGAAACTGACAGAAGGCAAGAGAGAGAGAGAGACATGGAGAGAGTGAGCAAGACTGAGAGATAGGGAGAGGGAAACTGACAGAAGGAGAGAGAGAGAGAGAGGGAAATGTGGAATAACCTGAGTACAACACAATTGCAAGCATTACCAATCCAAGATTGCGACATCTGGAGAACACATTTTGAAAACCTCTACAAAGACATCCCAATAAACGAAACAAACCCAAGTCAACATCAGGTCACAGAAAAACTCCACACATTAGAAGCAACAATTAAAGACAACCAAAACCCTCTAGACTCCCCAATCACATGGAAAGAACTGGCCACAAAAACAAAATCTCTCCACCTAAAGAAAGCCTGTGGCCCAGACAACATCAAAAATGAAATGCTCAAGTTCAGCAATATGGAGATGCAGGGTGCGGTACTCAAATTATTCAACATCATATTACGTTCAGGCTGTTTTCCCGATATCTGGTGCCAAGGACTAATCTCCCCCATATATAAAAGCGGAAACAAATCAGACCCAAATAACTACCGCGGCATCTGTGTCAACAGTTGTCCAGGGAAGTTATTCTGCAGTATTCTAAATAGTAGATTACTTGATTTTCTCAGAAAAAAAAAAATAGGCTTTCTTCCAAAACACCGCACCGCCAACCATATCTATACCCTTCACACCCTCATTGAAAAACATATACACCAAACAAAAAATGGGAAAATATTCGCCTGTTTCATCGACTTCAAGAAAGCCTTTGACTCTATATGGCACGAAGGGCTCTATTATAAACTTCTTCAGTGTGGAATAGGGGGCAAAGTCTATGACCTTATTAAATCAATGTATCTGAAAAACAAATGCGGGGTCAAAATTGGAGACAAACGCATCGATTTCTTCACCCAGAGAAGAGGCGTCCGACAGGGCTGCAATTTGAGCCCGACCCTGTTCAACATATGCATAAATGAATTAGCAGACATGCTGGAGCAAAGCGAGTCACCAGGTCTCCGTCTCCTTGATGGAGAAGTGAAATCCCTGTTCTATGCAGACGACCTGGTTCTGCTGTCTCCCACAGAACAGGGATTACAGCAACAACTAGACCTACTTGACAAATACTGCCAAAATTTGGCTCTAACAGTAAATCTAAAGAAAACCAACATCATGATTTTTCAAAAAAGGCCCAGATGTCAGGAAAACAAATACCAGTTTACCCTCAGTGATACCACTATAGGACACACTATGAGCTACACCTACCTTGGTCTAACTATTACAGCATCAGGGAGCTTCAGCATAGCAGTGAATGCACTAAAAGAAAAAGCCCGAAGAGCCCTATATGCAATAAAATGAAAATTCTACAACATCCAAATCCCAATCAAAATCTGGCTCAAAATATTTGACAGCATAATCCTGCCCATTGCACTGTACGGTAGTGAAGTATGTGGCCCGCTAAATCACCAAAGCTACACTAAATGGGAAAAACACACAATAGAAGCCCTACATGCAGAATTCTGCCGAAGCATCCTTCGCACCCAAAGAAAAACGCCAACAAATGCATGCAGAGCTGAACTAGGCAGATACCCACTGATAATAAACATCCAAAAACGAGCACTAAACTTCCTAAATCACCTCAAATCTAGCTCCCCAGACACCCTTCATTTCAAAGCCTTTCAGACCCAAGAGCTAAACCCAGAAAAGAGTCCCCTGAGTCAGCTGCTGCTGAAACTAAGTACTCAGCCGGACCCTGACCAGCCCCAGACCAACACAGCCGTCCAAACACCAATCCAAGTGAACCAAATCATTAAACAATGCAAAGAAACCTACCTGGAACATTGGAAAAAAATAACCGAAAGCCAAAGCAGATTAGAATGTTACCGGGCCCTAAAAAGAGAATATAAACTGGCAGACTACCTCACGACCATCAGAGACACAAAACAGAGACAGACCCTCACCAGGTACAGACTAAGCGACCACCAACTGGAAATTGAAAAAGGCAGATACAAGAAATCCTGGCAGCCTAGAGAGAATAGAATATGCGATCATTGTCTGGCCGGCGAGGATGAAACAGAAATGCATTTCCTCCTAAAATGCGAAAAATTCAACACATCAAGAAACATATTATTCAACAAGCTAAGCCAAACAACCCCAGATTTCAAGGAATTGGATGACCTGTCAAAATTGCGATTAGTCCTGGGAGAAGGAGACAGACCATACCTCGGGGCCAAATATGTAACAACATGTCACAACCTGAGGACTGTTTAAAATTAAGACTGTTTAAAATTAATATTGAACGTACCAAATGAAGTACAAAGACTGTTTAAAATTAATATTGTTTAAAAGTAATATTGTATGTACCCAACAAATGTCAAATCGATTGACACCTACAGAATGTTTGAAAATGTACCTTTTTGCTATGTAAGCTTTGGCAATATGGTTCTCTGTAAACTTTCATGCCAATAAAGCATTTGAATTTGAATTTGAATTTGATTTGAGAGAGACATCGAGAGAGTGAGCAAGACTGAGAGATAGGGAGAGGGAAACAGACAGAAGGCAAGAGAGAGAGAGAGAGAGAGAGACATGGAGAGAGTGAGCAAGACTGAGAGATAGGGAGAGGGAAACAGACAGAAGGAGAGAGAGAGAGAGAGAGAGAGAGACATGGAGAGAGTGAGCAAGCCTGAGAGATAGGGAGAGGGAAACAGACAGAAGGCAAGAGAGAGAGAGAGGGAGAGAGACATGGAGAGAGTGAGCAAGACTGAGAGATAGGGAGAGGGAAACAGAGAGAAGGCGAGAGAGAGAGAGAGAGAGATTCATGGAGAGAGTGAGCAAGACTGAGAGATAGGGAGAGGGAGACAGACATAAGGCAAGAGAGAGAGAGAGAGAGAGACATGGAGAGAGTGAGCAAGACTGAGAGATAGGGAGAGGGATGTGATGAAATATGTCATTCATCCCACTCTGTATTTAACTTCACATATTTTATTGCCTGCTCCTGTGTTTTCACCTTGTATTGTATATAGTGCACCGCCCCCTTTCTCTCCATTGGGTGTTTCAGCTCCGCCCATACCTGGCCCTACTTAAGACAAGCCCAGGCTTGTCTTGCAGCAGAATGCCAGGTGAAGCTAGGTGAAGACACAGTCATCTTTCTTTGCTAATAAAAGCCTTGTTTTTTCCAGTTAACTTTGAGGCTTGAAGTTATTGAGTCGCATCAATTTTATTAGCAAACTTTCAACGAAGAATCAACTTTTGAAACCGGAACGCTTGGATTTGGACCTGCATGCTCCGGATGCATCGGCACAGTTTGGACACTGGTTCCAGTGCTTGGAATTTTTTATGGCCAACTCCGAAGCCGTCACAGTCTCTAAAGCCACTGGAGCTGTGAAACTCGGGATCCTGCAGAATCGGGTAAGCCACCGGGTTTTTCCACTCATCCAAGACGCCGCCACCTACCTGGATGCCTGCAACATTCTAAAGGCCCACTATCAGCGGCCTACCAATGAGGTGTACTCCAGGCATCTGCTTGCTACCTGCACACAGCGAACCGGAGAGTCGCTGGAGGACTTTCTAGTCACCCTAAAAGTGCTTGGCAAAGACTGCAAATGCAAAGACGTGAATGCCACGGTATACACAGACGAGCTTATTCGGGATGCCTTTATCGCAGGCCTTAGCTCTAATTACATCCGGCAGAGACTGCTAGAGAAAACGGGCCTAGATCTGACACAGGCTGTGGACACAGCGCGATCGCTGGATGTGGCTAAGAAGAACTCTGACTCCTACTCTTCAGGCCGCGCGGCCCACGCCGCCTCGTACGCACCAAGGCGCCGCCATGTTGGAAGACATCTTCCCCGCCCGGTAGCCCAACACTGTCAGGGCCCTGCTCTCCCCCCAGAAGCCCTACGACCGCCGTGACACATCGGGGCCCCAAATGCTACTTCTGCGGGCAGCCGAAGCACACCAGGAACCTGTGCCCGGCGAGAGGCACCACCTGCTATAAGTGCGGTAAGAAGGGGCACTTTGGGAAGGTGTGCAGAGGGAACCCCGCAGGCAAACACGCCACCGCCGCGTGCGTGCCGTGGGATCGGCCATCTTGGCCGCCATCTTGTCCGACCTCGTGGGGTCCGCCATCTCGCGAGCAGACATCGCGGACGCCATCTTACCCGGCCTCGTGTGGCCCACCATCTTGTCCCGATCAGGGCCCTACAGTGGCGTCGAACACAGTGGACCAGTCCAGACCGCACCCACTATCCAAATCGATGGTGGACATCGAGGTAAACGGGTGCAAGGTTAAACGTTTAATTGACAGCAGGAGCATGGAAAGCTTCATTCACCCTGACCTGGTACAACGACTCTCTCTAACTATAGTCCCTACTCAGGGCACGATCTCTATGGCCGACAAAACCCAGATATCGATTATGGCGGGTTACTGCGCGGTACGATTGTCCATTAAAGGCACTGTATATAATAATTTTAAACTGTTAATTATGAAGGATTTATGTGTGAGCGTGATCTTGGGCCTGGATTTTCAGTGCCACCACCAAAGCATCACGCTCAATTTCGGTGGGACCCAGCCGCCCCTCACAGTGTGCAGTCTGGCTACCCTGAAGGTAAAGCCGCCTTCGCTATTCACGAACCTTACCCCTATCTGCCGGCCAATAGCGACCAAAAGCAGGAGGTACAGCTGGGAGGACAGGCGGTTTATCGCGACCGAGGTAGACAGGCTCCTGAGGGAGCGCATTATTGAATGCAGCAACAGCCCGTGGCGTGCCCAAGTGGTGGTGGTGAGGGGTAGCGAGAAGAAGCGGATGGTGATTGACTATAGTCATACAGTCAACATCTATACCCAACTAGACGCCTACCCGCAACTCCGCATATCCGAGATGGTGAACCAAATCGCCCAATACCGGGTGTTCTCCCCTATCGACCTCAGGTCAGTGTACCACCAGCTCCCTATCAGACCAGAGAACCGTTCGTACACCACCTTCGAGGCAAACAGACGCCTCTACCAGTTCCTCAGAGTCCCCTTTGGGGTGACGAATGGGTTCTCGGTCTTTCAGAGGGAGATGGACCGCATGGTCGATGACCACCACTTGCAGGCAACCTTCCCCTATCTCGACAACGTCACCATCTGTGGCCACAACCAACAGGACCACGACTCAAACATCGCGAGGTTTCTGAAAACTGCACAAAAACTCAACCTCACTTACAACGAGGAGAAGTGCGTTTTCAACACCACGCGCCTCTGCATACTAGGCAGTGTGGTGGAGAATGGGGAAATCGGACCAGACCCCGACCGATTGCGCCCCCTACGGGAGCTGCCCCTGCCCAACACTCCCAAAGCCCTGAAAAGGTGCCTGGGGTTATTCTCGTATTATGCCCAATGGTCCCTAACTACTCTGATAAAGCCCACCCGCTCTTGAAAGCATCCTCTGTCCCGCTCTCTGCTGAGGCCCATGCTGCCTTCAAAAGCATTAAGCAGGATATTGAGCGGGCCATGCTACAGGCAGTGGACGAGAACACTACCTTTCAAGTGGAAAGTGATGCGTCTGAATTTGCCTTGACGGCCACCCTCAACCAGGCGAGGCGGCCCGTAGCTTTCTTCTCGAGGACCCTCCAGGGGCCCGGGATCAGACACCCCTCCGTGGAAAAGGAGGCCCAAGCCATCGTGGAGGCAGTGCGCCACTGGCGGCACTACCAAGCCGGCAAACGCTTCACCCTACTTACCGACAAGCGGTCGGTAGCGTTTATGTTCAATAATAAACAGAGGGGGAAGATTAAAAAGGATAAGATTCTTAGGTGGCGGATCGAGCTCTCCACCTTCGAGTACGACATCATATACCGGCCGGGGGCCCTAAACGAATCCCCTGACGCCCTCTCACGAGGGATGTGTGCCAATGCCACCAGGGATCAGCTACAGACCCTCCACAACGACCTCTGCCACCCAGGGGTCACACGGCTGTTCCACTTCATAAAGTCCCGCAACTTACCCTACTCGATTGAGGAAGTCCGGTCTCTGACCAGGAACTGCCGCACTTGTGCTGAGTGCAAGCCTCGGTTCTACCACCCTGATAGAGCCCACCTAATCAAAGCTACACGGCCCTTTGAGCGGCTTAGTTTAGATTTCAAGGGCACCCTCCCGTCCGTCGACCGCAATGTTTACTTCCTGAACATTGTGGACGAATACTCCCGTTTCCCATTCGCCTTCCCCTGCCCAGACATGACCAGCGCCACGGTCATTAAATGCCTCAACAGCCTGTTCTGCCTGTTCGGTATGCCAAGCTATATCCACACGGATAGGGGGGCGTCCTTCATGAGTGAAGAGCTACGCCAGTACATGCTGTCCAAGGAGATTGCCACGAGCCGTACCACCAGCTACAACCCCCGGGGTAACGGTCAGGTGGAGTGAGAGAACGGGACAGTATGGAGGGCAGTCACTCTAACTCTAAGGACCAAGGGCCTCCCTATCTCCCGCTGGAAGGAAGTCCTCCCAGATGTGCTCCACTCAATACGGTCACTATTGTGTACCGCCACTAATGCCACGCCTCATGAGCTAATGTTTGTGTTTCCCCGGAAATCCACCTCAGGCGTATCCATACCGTCATGTCTCTCCAGCCCAGGTCCGGTACTTTTGCGGAAGCATGTGAGGGGCCACAAGACGGACCCTCTCATGGAGCCAGTGCACCTGCTCCACGCCAACCCACAATATGCGTATGTCCGGCACGCCGATGGACGGGAGGACAATGTGTCCATAAAAGACCTCGCCCCAGCCGGTAAAAGCAGCAACAACGACAGCGACTACAACAACAACGGCAACAGCGACAACAACCACAACAACTATTACCCACCCACTCCACCCACTATTCTTTCATCACCCCCGGAAGAACACCAGCCAATGGTACCCCCACCACCTACTCCTTCAACAACCCTGGTGGCGCCCCCGGCAGAGACCCAGGATGTCACCTGGGACACCCAGCTGGCACCCGCAGCACCGCAACCGTTACGTCGGTCACAGAGGACTATCACACCCCCGGACAGACTAAATCTGTAGAAGGGGTGAATGTGATGAAATATGTCATTCATCAGACTCTGTATTTAACTACACATATTGTATTGCCTGCTCCTGTGTTTGTATTGCCTGCTCCTGTGTTTTCACCTTGTATTGTATATAGCGCACCGCCCCCTTTCTCCCCATTGGGTGTGTCGGCTCCGCCCATACCTGGCCCTACTGAAGACAAGCCCAGGCTTGTCTTGCAGCAGAACAGCAGAATGCTAGATGAAACTAGGTGAAGACACAGGCATCTTTCTTTGCTAATAAAAGCCTTGTTTTATCCAGTTAACTTTGAGCCTTGAAGTTATTGAGGCGCATCAGGCAGAGTTTAAATCGAGCGGGAGGCCCAAAGAGAGTGCAGACTGGAGCAGCGAGGGCAGTGAGGAGGCGGAGTATAAATCGAACGGGAGGCTCAGTGAGAGCACAGACTGGAGCAGTGGGGGCAGTGAGGAGGCAGAGCATAACCGAACGGGAGGCCCAGTGAGAGCACAGACTGGAGCAGTGGGGGCAGTGAGGAGGCAGAGTATAAATCGAGCGGGAGGCCCAGTGAGAGTGCAGACTGGAGTAGCAGAGGCAGTGAGGAGGCAGAGTATAAATCGAGTGGGAGGCCCATTGAGAGCCGCACTGGAGCAGAGGGGGCAGCGATGAGGTGGATTATAAATCGAGTAGGAGGCCCAGAGAGAGCACACTGGAGCAGAGGGGGCAGTGAGGAGGCAGATTAAAAATCGAGTCGGAGGCCAAGAGAGAGTACAGACTGGAGCAGCGGGGGCAGTGAGGAGACAGATTGTAAACCGAGCGGAAAGCCAGTGAGAGTACAGACTGGAGCAGCGGAGGCAGTGAGGAGGCAGAGTATAAATCGAGCGGGAGGCCCAGTGAGAGCGCAGACTGGAGCAGTGGGGGCAGTGAGGAGGCAGAGTATAAATCGAGCGGGAGGCCCAGAGAGTGCAGACTGGAGCAGCGGGGGCAGTGTTTGATTCGAAATTTTCAGTGATAATCACGCAGGAAAATAGGGTTAATAAGACAGTTTTATTGACCAAAAGAAGCTTGTACAGAGAAACCTTTGATAAAAGGGCACACAAAATGGCCACCGGACCTCGTGACCAGTTTCTGGGACCATTTGAATTTCTGTTACTGCAAGTCAGACAGGCTTGTGGATTGAGGACATTAAGCCCGCGAAAACCAGTTTCGGGAAACCGAAACTCGGGGAACTGAGCATACATATTAATTAGATTGTAAGTACAGGACAGTTTTGGGTAGCAGGATGAGGCCCATCAAGAAATGGGCGGACAATTGAATGAACACTTTAAACCCATTTACTGTACAAAGAAAAGCCGTTTAACAGCCATCAAGGGCAATCTCCAGACCGATCAATATACAAACCGAGTTACGGTGACAAAGCAAAGACATTATCGGCCCAGGAAGGCCAGTTAAGCTATCACCGGCTCCCGTTATGAAGACAAAACGCCCCTGCAGAGAATTCTGCCCACCAAAAATATTACAAAGACTGGACTATGATTTGGCGGGAGATAAGAATGTCCCAAAAAGGTATAACTGTGGATTGAAAAAGTCCATCAGTAGCTTCGGAACTCGAACAGTGGTGCTTCTTCTTGGAGAGCTTGAGCATCAGCTTTTTCGAAATTCCTACGGGACCTTTCTTCAACTTTTTCGGTGAAACGCTTCGAGACGATCAGAGACTTTCACACAGCATTTTCGGTTCAGAGCGTGGTCGGTGTTCGGCCAGGCAAGGCTCGGCCACAGCGAGAAGACGAAGGAGGGTGGCCAGGGTACTTTTGTCGGGAGATCATCGACGACCCAGGCCGAAGGAGAAGACACCCTCGGGAAAACGACGATCCAGGCTGGAGAAAAAGGACACTCCGTCCCAGCACTCCAGTGCCTCAACATCCCATCGGTAACGGATTCTCACAGGTGAATTCAATGCTTCAACATCACGTCGGTAGCGGATTCTCCAATGTGCATCCAATTCTTCAAAGTCACGTCGGTAACGGATTCATCCATGGCGAGTGCTCACCAAGGCTGTATTGGCTGCCTCATCGCATGAGAAGCAAGAGGAAAACAAGCTGTGCCAGAAGTTTCCAAATCCACGTGATGACGGAAAGCTGTGCCAAAAAGGCTGCGAACCCCTTTTCGCGATTCTGAAAGTGGTGAGCATGATCCCGAGTTCCTCAAGTCAAAACTTAGTTTAGGTCTAGGGGAGGGGGTTAAGGGTAATCGTAATGTGTTTCCCCTTTTACGATGTGCCGTGTGTTCCCCATTTCCATAGAGTTAAGTTTGTAGATATGTGCATGCTTTTAGTTACTTTAATCTGTGCTTATGACATGTATTTTATAATGCTGCAAACTGTTTAATAAAAGCATCCATTTCGTGCTTTTCAACCTGGTCTATTGAGTTTTCTCTGCACTACAGTTCCCTGCACCTAAGTCCAAGGTCTAGAACCGTAGGGAAGAGTGGGTCGAACCACTCAAGGGTAATTATTGCAAGAAGCCTGGCAGGAGACCAGAACGAGCAAGAGAAACCCCCTACAGAGATGGCGACCACGGCAGGACCTTGGCAGCAGGAATGTAGTGTTTTAGATCAAGGTCTGAATAAACGAAATGTGATGGATGAGAGAATAGCGGATTATGTTTTTGGGAAGGTAAGCCTTACAAAACAGTGGATATCTGACCTATTAAGAGATAGGCGCCCGCTAGACGCAGCCATCAAGTGGACAGAAAGCAAAGAGCACAAAAGATCTGTAGAAAAAGCGGTCTGGCTGATGTGCTACATGAAGCAGGTCCAGCTTTTGGACCAGGTCGTTGTAGCACAGACGGCCCAGATCAAAGGGCTACTAGCAGAAGTAGAGGAAAAGGTTGCAGGAGGTCAGAAACTGATTGAATCGCTTAACGCGCTGAATCAGGAATGCCAATCCATAGCTCACCGCCATGAGACCAGGATAGATTACTTTGAGTGTCAGGTCGTTGAGGCCAAGGCCAGTGAAGGTAGAATGAGAGACAGGTGTTTCCGCCTAGCTAAGCAGGTAGAGGCACAGAAGGAAAGTATTCTGGGGGCTAGGGCAGCATATAAGATGGCCATGGAGGATAGGTCTGAGATCACCGACCATAGCGCTTGCCACAGGGAGCTAGAGGACCTGAGAACGGCCCTAGCGAAGGCAAACGGCTTGGTGTGTCTCATAAACCCACCAGCGAGCCAGCTACTGTTAGCCAAGGAATCCAAAAGACCGATTCCGCAAGAGACAGTTGGGGTACCAACCCCCGAGCCCTCGGCACCTCCCGCCTATACTGAGTCTTGGACTCCGGGGAAGGAAACGGGGAAGTTAGACAAAGAGGTTCTTGAGGTAGAGCAACCCCAGGTAGTAGAGTCGGGGCTGGTGCCGATGTGTCCCACTCGACACCGGAGGCTCGGTCCAGGTGACAATGATGGCGAGGACAGACCCCTCGTGAATCAGATCATAATGCCCCACAGCACACAACAGCTAAGGGCAATGATAAGTCACATCCCAAAACTCTCCGAGTCAGGAGATCCCTCCGTCCATTTTAGGGACGTGGAGCAGACCGCAGCAGTTAATGACTGCGACGGGGTTGAACAGTCCAAAATGCTGCTGTTCTCCCTGGACAGCTCGCTCCTCCAGTGTCTCCCTGATGAGAGCAAGAGAGGGCACAAGGCGTATGAGGAGTTACGGGACGAGATCCTGGAGATTATAGGGGAGGGCGATGGAAGTCCGTTCCTCCGATTGGAAAGGACGGTACAGCTAGAGGGAGAGCCCCCACGGGTTTTCGCCGGAAGGTTGTGGCCAGTGTATTGGCGCAGCTGCCCGGGCGGGCCGGCCCGGACCGGGCTGAATAATGACCAAAGGGCTCATTGGCTCCGGTGCCTGGTCGCCAATTGCTTGCCACAGGTGAGGGAGCAGGCCAAAACATGGTTTGACCCCACTAACCCCCGCTCCACGGAGGAAGTAGTACTTGATCAGCTCACGATAAGTTACAGGAACAACAAGAGTAGGGATGTGCCTTCCTCAAAGGGAAAGGTGCATGAGGCGAGGCCTGCAGCTCCTGCTCAAAAGGAGTGGCATCAGGAGGGGAATCGCCCTCCCCAAGCCAAGAGCAGTTGTTACGGGTGTGGAAAGGAGGGTCATTGGCGCCGGGACTGTAAAAATCCCTGGAAGGATTTAAAGGGAAAAACCCCCTCAGCCCCAGCCCAAACGCCCATCCGGGAGAAAGGAGCCGATGTGTCGATCCATCCCGATGCAATCGAGTCAGTTTTAGAGGCAATGCGGTCTCTAATGACCTCGCAGGGGAAAATAGCTGTCACCACCGGTCTTGTCGCTCCTGAAACCCCAACCGCTGTGCCCAATTGACTAGAGCCAACGCAGCCTGTCGACCTGTGTCCTCTAGAAAGACATGCACAGGAAGAGACCTCCTGTAAAATGGAGGAATACCTACGGTGCCAGGTTGCGGAGGCTAAGTTAGTTGAGCAGGTTTTAAGGGAGGAGAACGCTAGGTTAACAGCGAGGGCTGGCAGTTTAGAGGGTCAGCTAAGGGCTTCTAAATGATTTCACATCAACCAGTGCAAACTGTTTAAACCGGGTGCAAAAACATCAACACCCGAAGCCAGGTCTGAGGATAAAGATCCTCAGCCTGAGGCGCGCGGTGAGTCACAGACCATACAAGCTGGCGTTGTAGCCTTTTTGGAAGGAGAGGAGGTCCCGCCCACTTGGGGGGAGCATTCTCCGATGGCCTGGGACTCAGACGAGGAGGGACCCGAACAACAAGGTCCCGCCCTCGACACGATTCTGGAAGAGGTGGAGTCGGAGGACGGAGGTCCCGCCCTCGACTCGAATCTGGGGGATGTAGAAATTGGGGGCAGAGATCCTCCACCTGTAGGGACAGGTGGGGAGGAGCCGTCTGCCACAGACCCAATTCCCGAAGGGGCGGAGCCTGAGGGGAGGGAGCCGAAGCCCACAGTCGTGGAAGAGCCACGGGCTGTGAGAGCCGAAGTCCCACCCGAAGGTACACTCGCCAAGGGAGCCTGCCCAAATCCCAAAGGGGTGGAGCCTGAGGGAAGGGGGCTGAAGCCTACAGTCGTGGGAGAGCCACGGGCTGTGAGAGCTGAGGTCCCACCCGAAGATCCACTCGCTAAGGGAGCCACGCCCAAAGTGCCTTTTCGCAGGTCGACTCGAATGCCTCAGCCTGTAAAACCTTGGCCCGGTTCCCCCACTCCCAGTAAACGCCGACTTCATAAATCCATGAAAAAACTCAATCCCCGTTTAGCAGCAAAAGGCTGCGGGGAACCAGAACCACAGGTCACTGCAGCCCCGCCACAGGGAGCGGCGAGCTGCAGCCCAGAGCCACAGGTCACTGCAGCCCCACCACAGGGCAAGCTGCAGTCCGATCAGGGATTAGGTAGGCCGCCCGAAGGAGGGCGGCGCTGTAAATAGGTTTAGGTAATGATAAGTTAAGTTAGGTAATTATAATGATAGTTTAAGGTATGTAAAGTTTAAGATGATGGGGATGTTTTAATAGGTACTTTTCGAAGTCTGCCCAGTATGTGTGTTTGTTTGCAAGCGGGGTCAGGGGACCCGAGCGTCAGTTCAATTAGGCCAGTGCCTATTGGGAGCCTGGCTACATCATCTTATCGATTACAGAAACCAGGAATGCAATGGAAAGGATTCTCGTGGTGCTCACGGCGATCGGGTGCGGGCTGGCCTACCGAGGCCGCACCAAGGACGTCATCGTGTTTGGATGCTCCGGGGACACAGCCCCCATCACGACGGATGGGATGGGGAAGCGAGAGGTTGAGGAAACCGCCACCTACTTCCACCAAGGGAGATGGCCAGGATGGCTGGGGTCAAATTCTACAGAATACTCCAGCAATTTCGGGTTTGCCTACCAAGAGACTTCGCTATCGTGCCTTCTGGTGAGGATCCTTGCACCCAGAGTCAGCGTTACTGTGGGAAAGAGGATCTGTTTGGTGTGTAATGGGAACGTACCGCTAAGTAGATGGTGGTGGCTCCGAAAGCTGGGAAAGAATATGAAGAACTCTACAATCGAGTGGGAGTGACTGGGTAACAATACCCATCAGACAATTACGGGGACTCACGGACAGTTACGTGTGTGTTGGGACAAATGGTGGGAACCAGATGAAGGGATATATGTCTGCATGTGGGGTTCGAAGCGCGTTTGCCCCAAGGGCATATCCATCTTTTTCCAGAGGCAGTGGCAGGATGCCGGGAAAGGGATGAGGTGGGACGTCAGCTCCCAGGCGTGTGGAGTCCCATTCTCCCCGATTCCGGTAAACGCCACTGAACTCATCACCCGCCCACGCAAACCCCTGCCCACGATTCCGGTAGCACTAGCCTAGAAAGAAGAATGCCCAACCACCACAAAGGGACCCGGGAATTGTTTAGTATTGGTACCCACCGGTCAGGTGCTGTACCAAGGGGTGCACTACGCGGTGGCCTCAGTGATTTTAAACCTCACTGAGGTATGATTGCCGGAGTGGTGTCCCAAGGAAACGGAACAATTGTACCAGGTCCTGTTAACCAGAATGTTCAGACAATTTTATGAGTTTGACTTTGCCGACATCGACAAAGCCAAATTGTACACCACACCACAGGAAGTTTTGGATCGGGTAGGGAGGCAAAGAAGGGGTACTGTAAATGACATTTTCACTGCTTTTAATACCGGGACGTCTGTTGCCAATGCTCTAGACAACGTGGAGCTGCAGACACAGATTAATGGTTTAAAGGCCCAGTTAAGGAACATACTGACAAACGATAATAAGGTAGTGGGTTCTGAGCTACATGAGGACCAGGCCATGACACTACACTTAAAAGAAATAATCGCTGAGCTGGAGAAACACGCTAGAACGGTAAATGCACTCATTAGAGAGGATCGGAATGCGTCTGATCAGGCTGTGCAGAACGAGGCTTGTGTGCTATACGGGGCGTGGTTACTGGGCGAAGGCCGCAGTAATCTGGAGGATTAAAAACAAGGTTTGGTCCCGTCCTGGATCAGCAACAAGCACTTGCAAGCGCTCCACCCTTTTGAGAATGCACTAAGTCCGTGCCAGCTCAGACTAGCTGCAGAGGCGTACCCAGTCCCAGTGGACTGCGGACGCTCAACTCACACTATCATGGGAATAGTGGTAAGGATGCCGGTGTTGGGTCCCACAGCAAAGCCCGCCCCGGTATACAGGGTGGAGAACATTGGAGTCATTCAGGGGGGTGCGCACATTCGTTACGCAGTGGTCCCGCCTTATGTCATCAGATGGGAGCATACGATGACAGGCACCGACCTCTCGGGGTGTCAAAGCCGGGGAGCACACATCATCCTGTGTCCCCAGCACTTGAATGCCTTTTTAAAACCACAGTGTGCGTTCAGAGCCGCTAGCGCGAAGCTGATAAATTGCACCATGGAGGCAATGGCAAAGGACCATGTGCCCCCACAGGTGGCATATATCGGAGGTGGGACATACTGTGTCACCACTGCAGCACCTCACTACCGCCACAGACAGCATGGGTGGTGTCCGGTCAGTGACAGCAGTTTCTGTTTCAAACCCAGTGCTGAAGTTCAAGTGGCACAACAATGGATTGTCCCCATTCCTGTACCTTCCACCGTTCACCTCACTGTAAAAGGTCTATTGAGTTTTTCTGCACTACAGCTCCCTGCACCTAAGTCCAAGGTCTAGAACCGTAGGGAAGAGTGGGTTGAACCACTCAAGGGTAATTATTGCAAGAAGCCTGGCAGGAGACCAGAGCAAGCAAGAGAAACCCCCTACAGCAGTGAGGAGGCAGAGTATAAATCAAGCGGGAGGACCAGAGAGTGCACAGACTGGAGCAGCAGGGGAAGTGAGGAGGCAGAGTATAAATCGAGCGGGAGGCCCAGAGAGTGCGCAGACTGGAGCAGCTGGGGTAGCGAGGAGGCAGAGTATAAATCGAGCGGTGGGCCCAAAGAGAGCGCAGACTGCAGCAGAGGTGGCAGTGAGGAGGTGGAGTATAAATCGAGCAGGAGGCCCAGAGAGTGCGCAGACTGGAGCAGCTGGGGCAGCGAGGAGGCAGAGTATAAATCGAGCGGGAGGCCCAGTGAGAGAGCAGACTGGAGGCAGAGGGGGCAGTAAGGAGGCAGATTATAAAACGAGTGGGAGGCCCAGAGAGAGCACAGACTGGAGCAGCGAGGGCAGAGAGGAGGCAGAGTATAAATCGAGCAGGAGGCCCAGTGAGAGCACAGACTGGAGCAGCGAGGGCAGTGAGGAGGCAGATTATAAATCGAGCGGGAGGCCCAGTGAGAGCACAGACTGGAGCAGCAGGGGCAGTGAGGAGGTGGAGTATAAATCGAGCAGGAGGCCCAGAGAGAGCACAGACTGGAGCAGCGGGGGCAGTGAGGAGGCAGAGTATAAATCGAGCGGGAGGCCAGAGAGAGCACAGACTGGAGCAGCGACAGCGAGGATGCAGAGTATAAATCGAGCAGGAGGCCCAGAGAGAGCGCAGACTGGAGCAGCGGCAGTGGGGAGGCGGAGTATAAATCGAGCCGGGGGCCCAGTGAGAGCACAGGCTGGAGCAGCGGCAGCGAGGAGGTGTAGTATAAATCGAGCAGGGGGCCCAGAGACAGCACAGACTGGAGCAGCGGGGGCAGTGAGGAGGCAGAGTATAAATCAAGTGGGAGGCCCAGAGAGAGCGCAGACTGGAGCAGCGGGGGCAGTGAGGAGGCAGAGGATAAATCGAGCGGGGCGCCCAGAGAGAGCGCAGACTGGAGCAGCGGGGGCAGTGAGGAGGTGGAGTCTAAATCGAGCAGGGGGCCCAGTGAGAGCCAGACTGGAGCAGCGGGGGCAGTGAGGAGGCAGAGTATAAATCGAGCGGGGCGCCCAGAGAGAGCGCAGACTGGAGCAGTGGGGGCAGTGAGGAGGTGGAGTCTAAATCGAGCGGGAGGCCCAGTGAGAGAACAGACTGGAGCAGCGGTGGCAGCGAGGAGGCGGAAGATAAATCGAGCGGGAGGCCCTGTGAGAGCACAGACTGGAGCAACGGGGGCAGTGAGGAGGCAGAGTATAAATCATGCGGTAGGCCCAGTGAGAGCGCAGACTGGAGCAGCGGGGGCAGTGAGGAGGCAGAGTATAAATCATGCGGGAGGCCCAGTGAGAGCGCAGACTGGAGCAGGGGGGGCAGTGATGAGGCAGAGTATAAATCAAGCGGGAGGCCCAGTGAGAGCGCAGACTGGAGCAGCGGGGGCAGTGCGCAGGCAGAGTATAAATCATGCGGGAGGCCCAGTGAGAGCGCAGACTGGAGCAGAGGGGGCAGTGAGGAGGCAGAGTATAATTCGAGCGGGGTGCCCAGAGAGAGCGCAGACTGGAGCAGAGGGGGCAGTGAGGAGGCAGAGTATAATTCGAGCGGGGTGCCCAGTGAGAGCGCAGACTGGAGCAGGGGGGGCAGTGATGAGGCAGAGTATAAATCAAGCGGGAGGCCCAGAGAGAGCCAGACTGGGGCAGCGGGGGCAGTGAGGAGGTTGAGTATAAATCGAGTGGGAGGCCCAGAGAGAGCAGACTGGAGCAGAGGGGGCAGTGAGGAGGCAGAATATAAATCGAGTGGGAGGCCCAGTGAGAGCGCAGACTGGAGCAACGGGGGCAGTGAGGAGGCGGAGCATAAATCGAGCGGGACGCCCAGTGAGAGCACAGACTGGAGCAGAGGGGGCAGTGAGGAGACGGAGTAAAGATCAAGCGTGGGGCCCAGAGAGAGCGCAGAGTGGTGCAGCGGTGGCAATGAGGAGGCAGAGTATATATTGAGCGGGAGGGCCAGAGAGAGCACAGACTGGAGCAGTGGCAGCGAGGAGGCGGAGTATAAATCGAGCAGGAGGCCCAGAGAGAGCACGGAGTGGAGCAGCGGGAACAGTGAGGAGGCAGCGTATAAATCGAGCAGGAGGCCCAGAGAGAGCACAGACTGGAGCAGCGGGGGCAGTGAGGAAGCAGAGGATAAATCGAGCGGGAGGCCCAGAGAGAGCACAGACTGGAGCAGAGGGGGCAGCGAGGAGGCGGAGTATAAACTTTAGTAATCTGGGATGTAATGCTTAAGTTATCCACCAGATGGAGACAAATGTTAAGGGATTACAATTACCAGTGTTTTAAGGTAATGTCCTGGCACACCAGTTATTAAGGTAGTGGCATTGCATTCTGCGTATAACTCAGAGGTGGATCCTCCATCGTGCAGTAAGAAATAGAGTGTGCATGCCTGCAGCTGTAAGAGATGTTTCTCTCCTAACCTGTGTAATTAAAAAGTTATGTTTTGGTTCCTGAAGTCTCACTTATCTCAGTTATTGGACCTTACCACTCGGATATCACAAAACCAAACGGGAGGCCCAGAGAGAGCGCAGACTGGAGCAGCGGGGGCAGTGAGGAGGCAGAGTATAAATCGAGCAGGAGACCCAGTGAGAGAACAGACTGGAGCAGAGGGGGCAGTGAGGAGGCAGAGTATAAATCGAGCGGGAGGCCCAGAGAGAGCACAGACTGGAGCAGAGGGGGCATTGACGAGGCAGAATATAAATCGAGCAGGAGGCCCAGTGGGAGCGCAGACTGGAGCAGCGGAGGGAGCGAGGATGCAGAGTATAAATCGTGCAGGAGGCCCAGTGAGAATGCAGACTGGAGCAGAGGGGGCATTGAGGAGGTGTAGTATAAATCAAGCACGAGGCCCAGAGAAAGCGCAGACTGGAGCAGCGGTGGGAGCGAGGATGCAGAGTACAAATCGAGCAGGAGGCCCAGTGAGAGCGCAGACTGGAGCAGCGGGGTCAGTGAGGAGGCAGAGTATAAATCGAGCGGGGGGCCCAGAGAGAGCACAGACTGGAGCAGAGGGGGCAGTGAGCAGGCAGAGTATAAATCGAGCGGAGGGCCCAGAGAGAGCACAGACTGGAGCAGAGGGGGCAGTGCGCAGGCAGAGTATAAATCGAGCGCGGGGCCCAGAGAGTGCACAGACTGGAGCAGGGGGTCAGGGAGGAGGAAGAGTATAAATCGAGTGGGGGGCCAAGAGAGAGCACAGACTGGAGCAGAGGGGGCAGTGAGGAAGTGTAGGATTCACAAAATTGGACTTTGCATTAATAAGGATCAAATGGCAGAAGAGGCCATGATTTTAAAAAATGTTTTAAAAGAAGCCCAGAAAAAGGGGCATACAATATGGCCGCCATACCATGTGACCGGCTTATTGGGACATTTTAAAATGGTTCCTGCGAATCCTCAGACAGCTTTGTGGATTCAACCCACAGTAAGATCTGGAAGCCATTTCTGAGAGTACAAAACCAGACCCACACATATACATATGGATGAGATGCAGATCCAGTCAAGATCGGCCTGGAGACAGAGGCCATCTAAATGTTGACCCAGACAAAAGGGGACAATTTCATATTCATGAGAACAGCACCAAGGACTAGATAACGAGATCAGCAGGACATTAAAAACAGTGAAGGTCATTCCAGACCAGAGATGGGCCTTTACCGGCCATCTAAAACATTTTAAAATATAATAACTACCCCGCTGTGCTCCCAGCCTGCCAAAAGTTAAACAAAGACTAACCTGATTTTGGGCGGGAAGTGGAGACTCCTGAAGAAAAATTATAACTGGAGAAGTTGGAGTTGTATAGAGACTCGAGTTACAGTTGGAGACACAGCTACACTCAGAGACACACGACCGAGTGGCAGTGGGTGAAGAGGAGTCGCTTCGGGAGAAGATCAGCAAACTCCTCTCCACCATCGGAGGAAGACGAAGAAGACTAAGCCACCATCAAGAAAACCACTTGGGCCAGCGTCCCGCCCTGAGGAAACACATCGGGAGATCATCGACCATCCCCGGGCCGTTGCCGAAACGAGGGGCCAGCGACCCAACTCGAGGACAGAGACAAAATCAAACTGAAGAAGCGATGGGAGCCAGCCCGAGGCTCCTCTGACCAGGGTCGAGCCGACGATCCTCAACCCCGCCGACATCCAGGCCCGCCGGTGTCCAGACGCCCCGACCCCCACCTCAGGAGAGGTGTGGCGCAGCTCACAGGGGCTCCACGATCCACGTGGAGACGGAACGCCTGAAAGGATCAAACGCAGACTGGTTCAAAACCTAGCACTTCCTAGCTGGATTGGTGAGCATGTTTCTGGCCCTTCACCATCAGATCTAGATAGGTTTAAGGGGGTGGATTTATGGGTACAATTAACATGAGTTGTTGTTCCTCGATGTTCCGTGTGTTTCCTTATTTCATGATGATCTTTGTAGAGTATAAGAAGCCTGTTTCTGCCTTAGTTAGTATTGTGTCATTATGATTTGTTTGTGTTTTTCCCTCCCATGTACTCTCTTATCTGCTTGCATTTGATTTATTTTTTCCATATGCAATAAAATTTCATTTTGTTTCATCAAACTTGGTCTACAAGAGTTTTCTCTACATTGTAGTTCCTGCCCCAAATTCCAGAGTATAGAATCTAAGGGGCAAGTCGGTCGAACCACTCAAGGTTTTACTGTGCAAGAGAGAGAGGCCTCTAGAGAGTGAAACCTCCGTGATCTAAAATCCCTTACAGAAAATGGCGAATGCAGCAGGACTCTGGCAGCAGGAGTGCAATGTAGTAGATCTGAGTTTGAATGGTCGAAATGCAATGGATGAGAGGATAGCGGATTATGTCTTTGGCAAGGTATATCTCACAAAACAGTGGATTTCCGATCTCTTGCTGGATGGGCATCCGGTGGACGCAGCCATCAGGTAGACAGAGAGCAAAGAGCACAAAAAGTCAGTGGAGAAGGCAATGTGGCTGATGTGTTACAAGAAGCAGGTTCAGATTTTGGACCGGGCCGTTGCAGCGCAGGCAGCCAAGATTACAACACAGGCAGCAGAGATAGAGGAAAAGGCCATGGGAGGGGAAAAACTCATCACAGCACTTCACGCGCTGAATCAGGAACGCCAAGTGATAGCTAGTCAACATCAGGCTAGGATAGAGTACCTGGAGTGCCAGGTTACTGAGGCAAAGATTAATGAAACGAGAATACGGGAGAAAAATGCCCGCCTCGCACAACAGCTAAGAGCGCAGGAGGAGAGAGTAGTGGAGGTTAAGGCAGCTTACAAGCTAGCCCTCGAGCACAGGTTTGACAGCACAGACCACGGCCCCTGCCAAAAGACCATAGAGGACCTAAGAACGGTAAAGGCAAAAGGCATGGTGTGTCTCGTCAGCCCGAAAGCTAGTCACATGGACTTTTTAAAGGAATCCAAACAGCCGATTCCAGCTGAGGTAATTGTGGTACCAGCCACTGAGCCCTCAGCACCGCCGAGCTATAGTGAGACTTGGCCTGAAAAACAGGGGGTAGTGAAAGAGGAGGTAGCCGAGGTGGAGTGCGAGGAAGAGCCACTGGTAGCAAAGCCGGGACTGGCACCAATGTGTCCCGCTCGGCACCAGAGGTTCGGTCCCAACGCTGCCGATGGCGATATCGGACCCCACCAAAACCAACTCGTGGTGCCCTATGCTGGCCCGCAATTAAGGTCCATGGTGAGCCACCTCGCACGACTCACAGTAAAGGGAGATCCCTCGCTTCATTTCAGGGAGATAGAGGAAACAGCAGCCATTAATGACTGTGGTGATCA
This sequence comes from Somniosus microcephalus, assembly GCF_052327205.1. Lineage (NCBI taxonomy): Eukaryota > Metazoa > Chordata > Chondrichthyes > Squaliformes > Somniosidae > Somniosus > Somniosus microcephalus. Next base: position 75,233,373 of record NW_028225179.1, read on the forward strand.
GGAACAGGTGAAACTGTTGCTTTTCTCCCTGGATTGCACAATCCTTCAGTGCCTCTCAGAGGATAGTAAGAGGGGACGGAAAGGGTATGCGGATCTCAGGGAGCAAGTTTTAGAAGTAATGGGAGTGGACGATGGTAGTCCGTTCGACCGTGTAGAAGGCAACATGCAGCTATCTGGAGAACCCCCACGGGTTTTCGCAGAAAGGCTGTGGCCAGTGTATCGACACAGCTGTCCGGGTATGCCTGAACGGGCTGCAATGAGCGACGAACAGCGGGTTCATTGGCTCCGTTGCTTGGTTACCAACAGCTTGCCAGAGATACGGGCCCTAGCCAGGTCATGGTTCGATCCCCAAGATCCCGGTGTCATGGAGGAGACGGTGCTCCGTCAGCGAAATGTTGCGTACAAGAACTGTAGAGGTCAGGAAACACCTCCCCAGAAGGGAAAGATGCATGAGGCAAAACCTGCAGCCCCAAGCAAGAAGGATCGGCGTCATGAGAGGAATTGCCCTGTCCAAGCCAAGCTCAATTGCTACGGGTGTGGGAAGGATGGACATTGGCGCAAGGACTGTAGGAATCCGTGGAAGGATAATAAAGGGAGATTTCCTTCGCACAAGCCCAAACCGCCACCCCAGCACCAGCCCAAACCCAAGCCGTAGCTCCTGCCCCAGCACAAGGATCTGGTGCAGTTATGGTTCCCGCTGTGATTGAATCAATCATAGAGACAATGCGGTCTCTGATGATTTCGCAGGGGAAAATAGCCATCACCACTGGTCTTGTCGTTCCCAAAACCCCGACCACTGTGCCCAAGTGACTAGAGTCGGCGCAGCCTGTCTAACTGTGCGCGCTGCGATATAATGTATGGAGACGACCCCTCGTGGAGATGGAAGTGGAGGAGGTGAAAGGGACCTATCTGTTGGATACGGGAGCATCGTGCACCATCAGCCACACAGATAACCCCACCGCCTCGCCTCTGTCCACCGGGGTCCCATACCTTCTGTCAGGCTTCACGGGCGAAGAACAGGCTGGCGCACATTCCCTTCCCCTCTCCATTCGTTTAGGACCACTCCGCACCACGTGGATGTGTACACTAATGAAGTGGGAGGTGGAACGTGAGTCCTGGGTTCTGATTTCTTGGTGGCCCGCGGGATCCACGTGGACCTGAGAAATCATTGTCTCTGGGGAGCGGGTACGAGTGTGAAGGAGATAGAGAGTGTTAAGGAAAACCCTACCAAGACGCGGGTTGGCCGGCGAGAAGTAAAATTCTTGGGTCTAACCCTATGCGCTGGCGAGAGAGCCATAGACCAGGAGGATAGACCGGAATCGGTGGAAAATCCACCGGTCTACGCCACTCGCACAGTGGAGGTGTCCCGACGCAACAAGTGGTTTCGCACGAAGCAGTGCAAACTGTTTAAACCGGGTGAAAGAGCATCAGCAACCGAAGCCAGGTCTGAGGGTAAAGATCCTCAGCCTGAGGCGTGTGATGAGTCACAGACCACACAAGCTGGCGTTGTAGCCTGCTTGGAAGGAGAAGCTGTCCCGCCCATCTGGGGGGAGCTTTCCCCGATGGCCTGGGACTCGGACGAGCCCGAACAACAAGGTCCCGCCCTCAACACGATTCTGGAGGAGGTGGAGTCGGAGGACGGAGGTCCCGCCCTCGACTCGAGCGTGGGGGAGGTAGAAATTGGGGGCAGTGATCCTCCACCTGTAGGGACAGGTGAGGAGGAGCCGTCTGCCACTGACCCAAACCCCGAAGGGGCGGAGCCTGAGGGGGGGGAGCCGAAGCCCACAGTCGTGGAAGAGCCACAGGCTGTGAGAGCTAAAGTCCCACCTGAAGGTCCACTCACCAAGGGAGCCTGCCCGAATCCCAAAGGGGTAGAGCCTGAGGGGAGGGAGCCGAAGCCCACAGTCATGCAAGAGCCACGGGCTGCGAGAGCTAAAGTCCCACCCGAAGGTCCACTCGCTATGGGAGCCTGCCCGAATCCCAAAGGGGCGGAGTCTGAGGGGAGGGAGCCGAAGCCCACAGTCGTGGAAGAGCCACAGGCTGTGAGAGCTAAGGTCCCGCCCGAAGGTCCACTCGCTAAGGGAGCCATGCCCAAAGTACCTTTTCGCAGGTTACTCAAACGCCTCAGCCAGTAATACCTTGGCCCGAGTCCCCCGCTCCCAGTAAACGGCGACTTGAGAAATCCTTGACAAAACCCACTCCCTGATTAACAGCAAAAGGCTGCAGGGAACCCAAGCCACAGGTCACTGCAGCCCCGCCACAGGGAGCAGCGAGCTGCAGTCCAATCAGGGTTTAGGCAAGCCACCCGGGGACGGGCGGCACTGTACATAAGTTTAAGTTTAAGGTGTGTAAATATCAAAATGATTAGAGTTTAAGTAGTTTTAAATCTACCCAGTATATGTGTAGTTTTGGATCTAGGTCGAAAGACCCGATCATGCCGTCACCTAAGCCAGAATCTCTCGGGAGCCTGGCTATATTGTGTGATTTGTTGCAGGAAGCAGGAGAAAGATGAGAGGGATCTTCGTCGCGTTCGTGACGATCGGGTGGAGTTGGGGCTATCGGGGCCGCACTAAGGACTTCACCACTTACGGGTGCTCTGGGGACAGAGGCCCCATCGCGACTGACGGAACCGGCCCACGGGACGCTGAAGAGACTGCTCCCTACTTCCATGAAGGAAGATGGCCAGGCTGGCTGGGGTCAAACTCTATTGAATACTCCAGCCAGACGGGGTTTGCGGACAGAGAAACGTCTCTGATGTGCCTCAGGGTGTGGATCATTGCACCCAGGATCAGCGTCACCGTGGGAAAGAAGATTTGCTTGAACTGCCTGGGACATGTACCTTTGGACCGTTGGTGGTGGCTGCGCAAGTTGAGCAGCTCCATGAAGAACTCCACTGTGGAATGGGAGAGATAGGGTAACAACACCCATCGGACGATTACGGGAACTCATGGGGGGTTGAGTGTCTGTTGGGACAAATGGTGGGAGCCAGATGAGGGGATCTACATCTGTATGTGGGGTCCAGAACGCGCTTGCCCCACAGGCATCTCCATCATTTTCCAAAGACAGTGGCAAGATGCTGGACAAGGAATGAGGTGGGACGTCAGCACACGGGCGTGCAGAGTCCCATACTCTCAGATCCCAGTAAACGCCACTGAGCTCATCACCCGACCCGGCAAGCCCCTGCCCACAATTCCAGTAGCTAAAGCCCTCAAGGAAGGGTGCCCCACCATGACAAAGGGACCCAGGAACGGATTGGTATTGGTACCCACAGGTCAGGTACTGTACCAAGGGGTCCACTACGCGGTGGCTTCAGTGATTTTAAACTTTACCGAGGTACGATTGCCAGAGTGGTGCCCCAGGGAAACGGAGCAATTATACCAGGTCCTATTAACAAACATGTTTAAACAGTTTTACGAATTCGACTTTGCCGATGTCGACAGAGCCGAATTGTACACCACACCACATGAGGTCTTGGACAGAGTAGGGAGACAAAGAAGGGGTGCAGTAAATTATATTTTCACAGCTTTTAATACAGGAACTTCCGTCATCAACACACTGGAGGACTTGGAGCTGCAAACCCCGATCAATGGTTTAAAAACACAGTTAAGAAAGATACTGACTGATGAGAATAAGATAGTGGGTTCTGAGTTACATGAGGACCAGGCCATGACACTACACTTAAAAGAAATAATAGCTGAGCTGGAGAAACACGCCAGAACGGTAAATGTACTCATCAGAGATGATCGGAATGCGTCCGATCAGGCTGCACAGAACGAAGCTTGTGTGCTATACGGGGTGTGGTTACTGGGCGAGGGCCACAGTAACCTGGAGGATTTGAAACAAGGTTTAGTCCCCTCCTGGTTCAGCAACAAGCACCTCGCAGCCCTCCACCCATTTGAGAATGCTTTGAGTCCGTGCCAGCTCAGACTAGCTTCAGAGGCCTACCCAGTCCCAGTGGACTGTGGACGGTCTAATCACACCATTATGGGTATAGTGGTAAGAATGCCAGTGATGGGAAAGACAACAAAACCTGCCCCGGTATACAAGGTGGAGAACATTGGAGTCATTCAGGGGGTGCGCAACATTTGCTACACAGGGGTCCCACCTTAAGTCATTCGATGGGAGCATTCAATGATGGGTACCGACCTCTCGGGGTCCCAGAGCCGGGGAGCACATATCATCCTGTGTCCCCAGCACTTGAATGCCCATTTAAAACCAAAGTGCGTGTTCAGAACTGCTGGCGCGAAGCCTATAAATGGCACAAGGCCATGTGCCCCTGCAGGTGGCATATATAGGAGGTGGGACATACGGTGTCACCACTGCAGCGCCCCACTACCAACATGGACAGCACGGTTGGTGTCCGGTTAGTGACAGCAGCTTCTGTTTCAAGCCCAGGGCAGAAGTTCAAGTGGCCCAAGAGCAAATTGTCCACATCACTGTTAAAGAGAATTTCACCGATCTGCAGCGATTCTTTGCACATTTTGATTATATCATTCCCCCTCTCCCTGAACACCTCACCAAGTTATTAAAAGCCGTTGTTGTTTCACAGAAACACTTCTACACACTGGAGCAGAAGACTTTAGAGATAGGGGCAGACATATTGGATATAGTGACCCCACCGTGGTGGGACCTGTTCACTAATATAGAAGTCCCTTCATGGATTAGGATAGCCTCCCACATTCTTGTAGTGTGCCAGGTTATCATTGTAGTTTATTTACTGTTTGTACACTGTAAAAAGGTCAAACAGTCGCAAAAGTACGAGAATAGAGGGGAATGGAGGGAGCATTATGTGCGGGTAGAAGAACAGACACCCATTTAGATTTTGCTGCTTTGTATAAAGTTAAAGTTTTTCCTCCCTCCTCTATTATTTTTGTATGTATTCATGTGCATTGTGATTTTCATGTGTATTTCATTTTCTTATTGAAGTCTTATTGGATGTGATGTTATTATTAGAAGGTAATGTGTATGCACTAGGTGATGTAGGGGTATAAGGCCCCCCTCCACGCCTGGAAGTAAGTTGTCAGATTTTAACTCCAAGGTATTGCCATCTATAGATGCTTAATGTACACTAGATTTTGGGAATGCATGTGTCGTGGGGTCACAGATAGGTAAATACTGGGAATGGTTAGATTGTGGAAAGTCAGAAAATTTTGCTCACCCAGAATTATGATACTTCAAGCAAGTTACAGTATCATCAGGGGGGAGGGTAGGATTCGCAAAATTGGACTTTGTATTAATAAGGATCAAATGGCAGAAGAGGCCATGATTTTAAAGACTGTTTTAAAAGAAGCCCAGAAAAAGGGGCATACAATATGGCCGCCATACCATGTGACCGGCTTATTGGGACATTATAAATGGTTCCTGCGAATCCTCAGACAGCTTTGTGGATTCAACCCACAGTAAGTTCTGGAAGCCGTTTCTGAGAGAACGGAACCAGACCCATGCATATACATATGGATTAGATGCAGATCCAGTCAAGATCGGCCTGGAGACAGAGGCCATCTAAATGTTGACCCAAACAAAAGGGAACAATTTCATATTCATGAGAACAGCACCCAGGAATAGATAACAAGATCAGCAGGACATTAAAATCAATGAAGGTCATTCCAGACCAGAGATGGGCCTTTACTGGCCATCTAAAACATTTTAAAATATAATAACTACCCCGCTGTGCTCCCAGCCCACCAAAAGTTAAACAAAGACTAACCTGATTTTGGGCGGGAAGTGGAGACTCCTGAAGAAAAAGTATAACTGGAGAAGTTGGAGTTGTATAGAGACTCGAGTTACAGTTGGAGACACAGCTACACTCAGAGACACACGACCGAGTGGCAGTGGGTGAAGAGGAGTCGCTTCGGGAGATGGTCAGCAAACTCCTCTCCACCATCAGAGGAAGACGAAGAAGACTAAGCCACCATCAAGAAGACCGCTCGGGCCGGCGTTCCGCCCTGGGGAAACACATCGGGAGATCATCGACCATCCCCGGGCTGTTGCCGAAACGAGGGGCCAGCGACCCAACTCGAGAGAAGAGACAAAAACAAACTGAAAAAGCGATGGGAGCCAGCCCGAGGCTCCTCTGACCAGGGTCGAGCCGACGATCCTCGACCCCGCCGACATCCAGGCCCGCCGGTGTCCAGCCGCCCCTGACCCCCACCTCAGGAGAGGTGTGGCGCAGCTCGCTGGGGCTCCACGATCCACGTGGAGATGGAAAGCCTAAAATGATCAAACGTAGACTGGTTCAAAACCTAGCACTTCCTAGTTGGATTGGTGAGCATGTTTCTGGCCCTTCACAATCAGATCTAGATAGGTTTAAGGGGGTGGATTTATGGGTACAATTAACATGAGTTGTTGTCCCTCGATGTTCCGTGTGTTTCCTTATTTCATGATGATCTTTGTAGAGTATATAATGCCTGTATCTGCCTTCGTTAGTATTGTGTCGTTATGATTTGTTTGTGTTTTTCCCTCCCGTGTACTCTCTTATCTGCTTGCATTTGATTTATTTTTTCCATATGCAATTAAATTTCATTTTGTTTCATCAAACTTGGTCTACAAGAGTTTTCTCTACATTGTAGTTCCTGCCCCAAAGTCCAGAGTATAGAATCTAAGGGGTGAGTGGGTCGAACCACTCAAGGTTTTACTGTGCAAGAGAGAGAGGCCTCTCGAGAGAGAAACCTCCGTGATCTAAAACCCCTTACAGAAGCAGAGTATAATTCGAGCGGGGAATCCAGAGGCAGCACAGACTGGAGCAGAGGGGGCAGTGAGGAGGCAGAGTATAATTCGAGCGGGGGTCCCAGAGAAAGCACAGACTGGAGCAGAGGGGGCAGTGAAGAGGCAGAGTATAATTCGAGTGGGGGCCCAGAGAGAGCACAGACTGGAGCAGAGGGGGCAGTGAGGAGTCAGAAAACCTCCAACGAAAGCAACAACAACAAAACAACAACTGCAAAACCAATAAAGTGACGGTACAACCAGGGAAGGAACTGATTGGTGAGTAGCTGGTAATTGTTTCTAGTTAATAGTCTATTATCTAAAGGCATGGCAGTGCAGCTCAGTCCTGTGGAATGCACCTCCTGTGCCATGTGCGGACTCCAGGTTGCTTCCCGTGTCCTGGACAATCACATGTGCAGGAAGTGTCGTCAGCTGGAAGAGCTCGAGCTCTGGTTTTCAGAGCTTGAGCAGAAGCTGATGTCACTGTGGTGCATCCATGAGGCTAAGAGCTTCGTAGATAGCACCTTTCAGGAGGTGGTCACCCCGCAGATAAAAAGTGTGTAGGCAGAGAAGGAATGGGTGACCGCCAGACAGAAGTGGAGGACCAGGCAGGAAGTGCAGGAGTCCCCTGAGTGCATCTCGCTCTCCAACCAGTATTCGGTTCTGAGTACTGGTGAGGGAGATGGTTCCTCTGGGGAGTGCAGCCAGAGCCAAGTCCACGGCAACACAGGTGACTCAGCTGTACAGGATGGGAGGAAGAAGATTGGGAAAGCAATAGTGGTAGGGGATTCGATAGTTAGGGGAGCAGACAGGTGTTTCTGCGGCCACAGACGTGACTCCAGGATGGTATGTTGCCTCCCTGGTGCCAGGGTTAAGGATGTCACTGAGCGGCTGTAGAACATTCTGAGGGGGAGGGTGAGCAACCACAGGTTGTGGTCAATATCGGTTCCAAGACATAGGTAGAAAGAGGGATGAGGTCCTGCAGGCAGATTTTAGGGAGCTAAGAAAGAAATTAAAAAGCAGGACATCAAAGGTAGTAATCTTCAGATTATTCCTGGTGCTACGCGCCATTGAGTATAGACATAGCAGGGCAGAGCAGATGGCTGGGGAAATGGTGCAGGAGGGGGGGCTTCAGATTCCTGGGACATTGGGACCAGTTCTGGGGGAGGTGGGACCTGTACAGGCCGGACGGGTTGCACCTCAACAGAACTGGAACGAATATCCTCGCTGGGAGGTTTGCTAGTGCTGTTGGGGAGGATTTAAACTAATTTGGCAGGGGGATGGGCACAAGGATGTAACATTAGAATCATAGTCATACGGCACAGAAGGAGGCCATTCAGCCCATCGAGTCCGTGCCGGCTCTCTGTAGAGCAATCCAGTCAGTCCGATTCCCCCACTCTATCTCCGTAGCGCTGCAAGTTTATTTCCCTCAAATGCATCTCAAGTCTCCCCTTCAAAACATTGAGTGTCTCCGCTTCCACCACTTCCATTGGCAGCGAGTTCCCTGGCAGAGAAGGTTGAGAGGAGGTTTGATAGAGGTGTTCTAAATCCTGAGGAGTCTGGACAGAGTAGATGGAGAGAAACTGTTCCCATTGGCGGAAGGGTCGAGAACCAGAGGACACAAATTTAAGGCGATTGGCAAAAGAACCAAAGGCGACAGGAGGAAAAACTTTTTTATGCTGCGAGTGGTTTGCATTTGGAATGCACTGCCTGAGAGGGTGGTGGGGGCAGATTCAATCACGGCTTTCCAAAGGAAATTGGATAAGTATCTGATGGAAAAACATTTGCAGGGCTATGGGGAGTGGGACTAGCTGAAATGTTCTTGCAGAGGGCTGGCACGGGCTCGACGGGCCAAATGGCCTCCTTCTGTGCTCTAACCATTCTATGGTTCTATGATTCCTTTCATAAAACCGTGCTTACTCTGCCTAATCATATTATGATTTTTGAAATACGCTGTTACCACGTCCCTAATAATAGATGCCAGCATTTTCACTACTGCTGATGTCAGGCTAACTGGTCTATAGTTCTGTTTTTTCTCTCCCTCCTTTCTTGAATAGCGGTTTTACATTTGCTACCTTCCAATCTGCTGGGACTGCTCCAGAATCTAGGGAATTCTGGAAGATCACATCCAATGCATCCACTATCTCTGCTGCCACCTCTTTTAGAACCCTATGATGTAGGCCGTCAGGTCCCAGGGGATTTTTCGGCATTTCATCCCATTTATTTCTCCAGTACCATTTTTTTACTAATACCCATGACATTGCTGCCCTCCATCTCTGAGGGAGGTCTCAGGACAGGGAGTTTATTTGCTGCAGCAGGTCTCCTGTAGATTGCTCACACTGCAGCCATGGTTTGCCTGTCGGGAAGGGGCTGGATATTAAGTTCAATGACAAGAGTATACAAACTGCGCTGCTCTGGGTGGTGTGTATCTTGGAGCTGCATCCATTCAGGTAAGTGAAGGTTATTTCATCATACTCCTGAGCTGAGCCTTGTCGATGGTGGAGTGGCTTTGGGGAGTCAAGAGGTGAGGCACTTGTCACAGAATATCCAGCCTCTGACCTGCTCTTCTAATCACAGAACTGATATGACTGGACCAGTAAAATGTCTGATTAATGGTGACCCTCCAAGATGTTGCTGGTGGGGACTCGTGTTGTGTTGAAGGTCAGTGGCTGTGCTGATGGGACAGGTGGAATTGAACAGATGAGAAAGGCTGTACCTCATGGAGGAGTGCTTTGCCATGGCTGGTTCACTGAAACACAGCGCCATAAGTTAAATATTTAAGAACACAAAAGCATGGATATGAGAAGGCCATTTGGCCAATCGAAGCCCACCCATGGAGTATCCCAAACTCCAAGCCCTGCTTCCAGATACATCTCTACTCTACCTGGTTGCTTACTCCAATTATTTATTCCTGTTTGAGTAAAGTGATTTTTTCTAATATCTATTTCAAATGTACTTGAGTCAACGTACAGATGTCAGCTTGGCTCAGTTGGTAGCACTCTTGCCTTTCAGTCAGAAGGCTGTGGGTCCAATCGTCACCCCAGGAATTAAACACATAGGGGTAGAATGTATCCATTTCCTGCCATAATTTTGGTGGGAACCCCAGATAAACTGCGATCTCTTGCCAGTTATGCAATATCCCTGCAGACATTCCAGGTTATAATCACAATTTATAAAAAATTTGTTTATGGGATGTGGGCGTCACTGGCAAGGCCAGCATTTATTGCCTATCCCTAGTTGCCCTTGAGAAGGCGGTGGTGAGCCACCTTCTTGAACCGCTGCAGTCCGTGTGGTGAAGGTAATCCCACAGTGCTGTTAGGGAGGGAGTTCCAGGATTTTGACCCAGCGACGATGAAGGATCAGTGATATATTTCTAAGTCAGGATGGTATGTGACTTGGAGGGGAACTTGGAGGTGGTGGTGTTCCCATGCACCTGCTGCCCTTGTCCTTCTAGATGGAAGAGGTCACGGGTTTGGGAGGTTGCTGCAGTGCATCTTGTAGATGGTACACACTGCAGCCACGGTGTGCCGGTGGTGGAGGGAGTGAATGTTTAAGGTGGTGGATGGGGTGCCAATCAAGCGGGCTGCTTTGTCTTGGATGGTGTCATACTTCTTGAGTGTTGTTGGAGCTCCACTCATCCAGGCAAGTGGAGAGTATTCCATCACACTCCTGACTTGTGCCTTGTAAAAGGTGGAAAGGCTTTGGGAGTCAGGAGGTGAGACACTCGCCACAGAATACCCAGCCTCTGGCCTGCTCTTGTTGCCACAGTATTTATGTGGCTGGTCCAGTTCAGTTTCTGGTCAATGGTGACCCCCAGGCTGTTGATGGTGGGGGATTCGGTGATGGTAATGCCATTGAATGTCAAGGGGAGGTGGTTACACTCTCGCTTGTTGGAGATAGTCATTGCCTGGCACTTCTGTGGTGCGAATGTTACCTGCCACTTATCAGCACAAGCCTGAATGTCATCCAGGTCTTGTTGCATGCGGGCACGGACTGCTTCATTATCTGAGGAGTTGTGAATGGAACGGAACTCTGTGCAACCATCAGCGATTGTCTCACACCCTTGGAACTATACTGAAGTGTCACATGACAGGAAAGCAAGGCCCTGTCGGCCTGTTCAGTAAAGATTGTGTGAAACTATTTGAAAAAATGCAGGGAGTTCTTCTGGTCAATGTTCTTGTCTCAACTAAAAACAGATGATCCGGTCATTTATCTCGTTTGCTCTTTGTGGGATATTGCTGAACACAAATTGGCTGCTGCATTTACTGCATTACAATAGTGAGTACTTCAAAATCATCCATTGCTTGTGAGTTGGGACATTCTTAGCAGATAAAATCACAGAATGATACAGCACGGAAGGAGGCCATTCGGCCCATCGTGCCTGTGCCGGCTCTTTGAAACAGCTCTCCAATTAGTCCCATTGCCCTGCTCTTTCCCTATAGCCTGGATTTTTTCCCCTTCGAGAATTTATCCAATTCCCTTTTGAAAGTTACTATTGAATCTGCTTCCACCGTCGTTTCAGGCAGCGCATTCCAGATCACAACTACTCGCTGTTTAAGGAAATGTCTGCTCACCTCCACCTCTGGTTAGAATCATAGTATCATAGAAAGTTACAGCATGGAAGGAAGCCATTTTGGCCCATCGTGTCCGTGCCGGCCAACAAAGAGCTATCCACCCTCTTCCCAGCTCTTGGTCCATAGCCCTGTAGGTTACAGCATCCCAAGTGCACATCCAAGTACTTTTTAAATGTGGTTAAGGTTCCTGCCTCTACCACCCTTTCAGGCAGTGAGTTCCAGACCCCCACCACCCTCTGGGTGAAGAAATGTCCCCCCAAATCCCCTCTAAACCTTCCCCCAATTACTTTAAATCTGTGCCCCCTGGTTTTTGATTCCACTGCTAAGGGAAATAGGTCCTTTCTATCCACTTTATTTAGGCCCCTCATAATTTTATACACCTCAATAAGATTTCCCCTCAGCCTCCTCTGTTCCAACGAAAACAGACCCAGCCGATCCAATCTTTCCTCAAAGCTAAGATTCTCTACTCCCGGTAACATCCTTGTAAATCTCCTCTGTATCCTCTCTTGTGCAATCACATCTTTCCTGTAATGTGGTGACCAAAACAGCACGCTGTTCTCTAGCTGAGGCCTAACTAGTGTTTTATACAGTTGAAGCATAACCCCCCTGCTCATATATTCTATGCCACTTGCTCCGTAGCCTTGTATGCTATGGCATTTCAAGTGCTCATCCAAATGCTTCTTCAATGTTGTGAGGGTTCCTGCCTCTACCACCCTTTCAGGCAGTGAGTTCCAGATTCCAACCACCCTCTGGGTGAAAAAGTTTTTCTTCAAATCCCCTCTAAACCTCCTGCCCCTTACCTTGAATCTATGCCCCCTTGTTATTGACCCCTCTACTAAGGGGAAAAGTTCCTTTCTATCCACCCTATCTATGCCCCTCATAATTTTGTATACCTCAATCAGGTCCCCCCTCAGCCTTCTCTGCTCCAAGGAAAACAACCCCAGCCTGTCCAGTCTCTCCTTGAGGGCTCCACGAGGGCTGATCCTCCGGTCAGGAGACTGACGTCATGGCGTCATCGCGTTCTTCCCGCCATTGCAGCATCACGGGACTAACGGCATGACGTCATCACGTTGAAACCATGCTGTAAAGGTAACTAGTTATTGTACAGTCAAAAAGTGTAATTAAAGGTACAGGCACAGACAGTAGCTACATTGCTTTTAAAGGAATTATGTACAACCGTTCTGAGTCCTTTGGTTGCTCCGCCACATGCGCCCCCCCAGAATTGTCTTTAACAGAAAAGGTAAGGTGAGGAGGAGGCCTGATGAGCCTGTCCGGTCGACTTCGATACCCTGATAGAGGAAGTTGATGACCGGTGGACGAGTTGGCAGTCGGTGGCGGCTGAGCAGGCGCGGCGAGCGCAGTCGAGCTGTCAGGCAGTTTTGGTTGATCAGGTGCGGCGGCAACGGGCGGTCGGCCACATTTGGGTGGTTGAGCAACTACGACAGGGTGGTCCAGGTCCAGGTGAGCTGGCTTCAAGTGGTCCACTGAGATGTGATCCGGTTTCACTCCGACATCGACCAAAAAGGATTTGTCTCCCGGTTCGATGACATGGAAAGGACCAGTGTAAGGGGTCTTGAGCAGATCCCGGTGAGCGTCGTGTCGGATGAAGACATACTCCGCATTCTTCAGTCCTGGTGGCACGTAGGAGGTCTGCAAACCGTGATTGGACGTGGTTATCGGAGCAAAGCATCTGGCCGCTTCTTGGTGGTGAACGAGTTGCCGGGAGGCAAACCATGGCTCTGTGGGAGAAGGGAAGAAATCTCCTGGTACATGGAGCGGCTGGCCCTAGATGAGTTCAGCCAAAGACGATTGTAGATCATCTTTGGATGCCGTACGGAGACCCAACAGGACCCAAGGGTGTCTGTCCACCCATCCTGCACCTTGAAGACTGGCCCGAAGAGAGGCTTTAAGCGGCCTGTGGAATCACTCCCAAAGGCCGTTTGCCTGCGGATGATAGGCGGTGGTGCGATAAAGTTTGGTACCAAGCCACTGAGCCACAGTGTTCCAATGATCTGAGGAAAATTGTGGCCCGCGATCAGAGGAGATGTCCGCCGGTACCCCGAAGCGGGCGACCCAACAGGAGATGAAAGCTCTAGCGACGTCTGCCGACGTGGTGGAAACCAAAGGAATTGCCTCTGGCCGCCTAGTGGTGCGGTCCACTATGGTGAGGAGATGAGTATAACCGTGAGAAGGTGGAAGCGGCTACACGAGGTCCACATGCACGTGGTTGAAAGGACGCTCCGGAACAGTGAACGCAGCCACTGGAGCCTTGACATGACGCTGGACTTAGGCCTTCTGGCATACGACGCAGGTATTATCCCAGTCACGGACATCGATGTGCATACCTTTCCAGAGGAACTTGGCTGACAGAAGCCGTTGCGAAGCCTTCATCCCTGGGTGTGACAACCCATGGAAGGCATCAAAAACCCTCTGGCGCCATGCGACTGGCACTATGGGGCGAGGAACTCCCATGGAAATGTGGCAAAGGAGCATGGCCCCTGCAGCCTGGAAGACGACGTCGGTCACTTGGAAGCTAAAGGGAATGGTTCGATATGATTGGACCTCCGAATCCGTAACCTGATCTGCTGCCATGAGGGCATAGTCGATTCCCAGGTGCACCGCATGGGAGAGGCAATCTGCCACCAGGTTGTCCTTACCAGTCACATGTTGAATGTCCGTGGTAAATTCGGAAATGAACGTCAAGTGACGTTGTTGCCGAGCGGACCACGGTTCGGTCGTCTTGGCCATGGTGAACGTAAGGGGTTTGTGGTCGACAAAAGCCGTGAAGGGGCGCCCCTCCAATAAAAACCTGAAATGGCGAACAGTGAGGAAAAGGTCCAGTAGTTCCCTATCGAAGGTGCTGTACTTTTTTTCATTTGTTCGCAATTGACGGCTGAAAAACGCCAGCGGTTGCCACGTGCCGTTGACCCACTGTTCTTGCACCACACCGATGGTGTAGTCTGACGTGTCGGTGGTAAGGGCGATAGTAGCACCTGGAAGTGGGTGCGCCAGCATGGTTGCGTTGGCCAAAGCGTTCTTGGTGTCGCTGAATGCCTGGATCATTTCAGCTGTCCAGCTGATTGGGTCTTTACCGGACTTGCCCTTGAGGGCCCCGAACAAGGGTTGCATGAGTTGAGCCGCCTTGGGGACGAAACGGTGGTAGAAGTTGACCATCCCCAGGAACTCCTGCAAGGCCTTGACTGTCGACGGCCACGGGAAAGAAGTAATCGCCTCAACCTTCATCGAAAAAGGGATGGTGCTGTCCGATGTTATGCGATGTCCCAGGAAGTTGATTTGTTGCAGGCCGAACTGGCACTTGGCCGGGTTGATGATTAAACCACGTTGGCTGAGGCGTGTAAAGAGGGAACACAAATGGGAGATGTGCTCCTCCTTGCTGGCACTGGCGATGAGAATGTCGTCAAGGTAGATGAAAAGGAAATGCAGGTCTCGAAGAACGGAGTCCATTAAATGCTGGAACGCCTGTGCTGTGTTCTTTAAAACAAACGGCATCCACAGGAACTCAAAGAGGCCAAAAGGGGTGATGACTGCGGTTTTCGGGACGTCTTGTGGGTGCACTGGAACCTGGTGATATCCACGGATGAGGTCGACTTTAGAGAAGATAGAATTTCCCACCAAGTGGGCCGAGAAGTCCGGGATATGCGGGATCGGGTACCGATCCGGAGTGGTGGCGTCGTTGAGGCGTCAGTAGTCACTTCATGGCCGCCAGCCGCCGCCTGGTTTTGGCACGATGTGGAGAGGTGAAGACAAGGGACTCTTCGATCGCCTAATGATGCCGAGCCGCTCCTTTGTGGCGAACTCTGCCTTTGCAGCTGCAAGCTTGCCGGGTTCGAGCCATCTAGCCCACGCATAAACCAGGGAGCCAGTAGTGGTAATGTGATGTTCAACACCATGTTTCATCTCCAAAGAGGAGAAGGTGGGCCTTGTCAGCTCCGGAAACTCCCCGAGGAGCCGCGTGAAGTCATCTGGAGGAGGGAAAGCACAGGCAATGGAGTGCGCCACGGAGGTACCGTGGAAGCATGGAATCGAGTGGAAGGTGGCAGCATTGATCAGCCGGCGGTGTCGGACATTGACCAGTAGGCTGTTGGCACACAGAAAATCTGCCCCTAGGATAGGCTGTGAGGCTGTAGCCGTGACAAAATCCCAAAAGAAGCGCTGACCGCTGAAACAGACTTCGACCCGCCGCTTTCAGAACGTTTGAATAGCTGCACCATTAGCCGCTACGAGGGAAAAACCGAGGTCCCAGTCTGCGTGTTGAGCTTCGACGCCGGTAGAATGCTACACTGCGCCCCGGTGTCACAAAGGAAATGGTGGCCCGAGAGGGAATCAGTGATATAGAGGAGTTTCCCCGTAGAACCGACGGCCATCGCCACCGCGGAACGCCCGTTAGACTTGGTCATCCGTAGCCAGGGACGCCGCCTGCACCTTCTTGGTTTTTTTTTTGTCGAAAAACTGCAGGGGTAACGGCAGCATCGTGCTTTCGCGCCAAAACGGGTGTGGTAGGAGCACCAGCCCGCTGTAGGAGAAGCCGGGACCGCATCTGTGGGGGGTGGGCTCCTCATGGCCACACAGCACTGCTGGGTAACTGTGAAAATCTTATCGGCTTCAGCCACAAGCTTGGCACAGTCTGTAATGTCAGATCTGGCTAGGACAGCCTGAAACCTGTTCAGGCAGTTGATGGAGGAAAAGCTCCCGGAAGATGAAACATTCCGTTTCAGCACCCAAGAGCGTGAGCACTTGGCTCATGAGCTCGGACAGTTTGGAGTCCCCGAGGCCGGGCAGCGTGATGAGACGTCGAGCACGCTCCGACTTTGATAGCCCAAAAACCTGAAGCAACCGCGCCTTAATTGCATCATACTTGCTGTCAGTAGGAGGACTACTGATGAGGCTGATGATCCGTGATGCAGTTGCGCTGTTGAGGGCGGAGACCACGTAATAATAACGGGTCTGATCCGCAATGATGTTCCGAATGGCGAACTGGGCTTCAGCCTGGATGAACCAGGCGTCTGGTTGTTGCTCCCAGAACTGTGGCAGTTTCAGCGTGACGGCGTTCGTGTCCATGTCGAATCTTCCATGAAAATCATTCGTGGAGGTCAGGGTCACCAATGTAGGAACGGAGGTTCCTATCAAAAAGACTGAGTTCGACTCAGGTAATTAAATTAATGAACTTTAATCAAAACAAACGAGTTTAAACTGGAAACTGCTAGAACACATCAATAACAGGTCTACTCTCCTTGAGGGCTCCACGAGGACTGATCCTCTGGTCAGGAGACTGATGTCATGATGTCATCACGTTCTTCCCGCCATTGGGGCATCACGTGACCAACGGCATGATGTCATCATGTTGAAACCGTGCTGTAAAGGTAACTAGGCATTGTACAGTCAAACAGTGTAATTAAAGGTACAGGCACAGACAGTAACTACATTGCTGTTAAAGGAATTATGTACAACCGCTCTGAGTCCTTTGGTGGCTCCGCCACACCCCCTATATTCAAGTCAACATCATTCATATATACCACAGAAAGCAAGGGACCTAGTACTGAGCACTGCGGAACCTCACTGGAAACAGCCTTCCAGTCAAAAAACACCCATCAACCAGCACCCTCTGCTTCCTGTCTCCAAGCCAGTTTTGAATCCAACTTGACACTTTGCCTTGGATCCCATGGGCTTTTAACTTCATGACAATGTCTGCCATGTGGAACCTTATCAAAAGCCTTGCTAAAGTCCATATACACTATATCAAACACACTACCCTCATCTACCCTCCTTTTTACCTCCTCAAAAAATTCAATCAAGTTTGTCAGACACGACTTTCCCTTGGACTCGGGAATTGGAGTACAATTTCAAAATTTGCAGATGACACCAAATTGGAGGGTGTCGTTAATACAGAGGAGGACTGTGACAAAATATAGGATGGCATTAATAAACTTGCAGAATGGGTGTGCAATTGGCAAATAAACTTCAAATGTGATGGCACACAGGGGAAAAAGAAAGAGTAGAAATACCGGAGCCATAGGGGATTGATAGTTCGGGGCACAGACAGGTTTTTCTATAACTGCAGACGTGATTACCCAAATGGTATGTTGCCTCCCTGATGCCAGGGTAAAGATATCACTGAGCGGGTGCAGGACATTGTGTGAGGGGAACAGGCAAAATTCATGATCCATGTTGGAACCAATGAAATAGGTAGAAAAAGTGTTGAGGTCCCTCAGGCAGAGTTTCAGGAGCTGAGAAAAATATTAAAAAAGGCAGTAATCTCGGAATGACTCCCAGGGCCATGCTCTAGAGAGTATAGAAACAGAATGATAGTGCAGGTGGATGCGTGGCTGGAGAAGTGGTGCAGGAGGGAGGGTTTCAGATTCCTGGGGCATTGGGACCGGTCCTGGGGGAAGGGGCACCTGTACAAGATGGACGGGTCACAGCTAAACAAAGCCAATGTTCTCACCGAGAGCTTAACTCGTATTGTTGGGGAGGGTTTTAACTAATTTGGCAGGGGGAGGGGAATCAGGAACTAGAATAAAGGAGCAGTAATGTGATCAGAGGACAGAGAGATGTAAGCAGCAGTAAAAATAGAATACCCCAAAAATTGCAGGGATCAGATTGAGGAAAATATCAGAAGTGAGGAAGGAGATATTAAATTGTATGTACGTCAATGTCGGCAGTGTAACTAATAAGGTTGGTGAGCTGCAGGCACTGGTTGCCACATGGGATTATGAGCTGGTTGCATTAACAGAGACATGGCTCAAACAGGCCAGGAATGGGTTATTAATATTCCTGGTTGCCAAGTATTCAGGAATGATAGAGGAGGAAAGGAGAGGAAGGGAGGTAAAAGTATTGATTAAGGATGATGTTACAGCTCTAAATAGAAAGGATTTACTCAATGGTTCTAGATCTAAATCTATTTGGCTTGAGCTGAGGAACAGAGGGGGAGTTGTTATGTTGCTGGGAATGTTTTTATCGAATTCCAAACAGTGAGAAGGAGATGGGAAATTTCAAAGGCGTGTAGCCAAAATAAAGTTGTAATATTAGGAGACTTTAATTGCCCGAATATGGACTGGGACAAACATAGTGCTAAGGGTTGGGAAGGAGAGGAATTTCTGATATGTGCATCAGAGAACTTTCTCGATCAATGGCCCAGAAATTCCGGTTGGAGGCTTCCCGCGGGCGCAAGCCCCCGACCTGTACTTAAGAAGCGCGCCTACCGTTAAGCTCTGGGCCTGCACTGAATTCCATTGCTGTGCCTGCTCCAGCTGCCGGTGTGCAGGACACGCATATCCCGGGGGTGCAGCTAGTTTGCAGCGTCCCTGGGATCACGTGGGCCATGGGGAGCCAATCAGAGCAGGGAATCTCCATTCATAGATTTGACAGGAAGACCTGTCAAACCTATGAATATGATCAGCCCCTTAAAACCTAAGTAAAACTTCAAATACATTTTATTTTAAATCCCATTTTAAAAAATATCTATAAATTAACTATTTAAACAAAAATTTAAATTTAAAAAAAAATTAAAGTTTTTAACGAGGCTAAAAATAAACTTAACTTTCTCTAAAGTATTTTAAAATGATAAACCTGTGGAAAATGTTTTTAATTTTACTTACTTCACCACTTACCTTGTTAAAAGCAGGTCTTGCACCTGCTTTTCCACGCGCAGCTGCTAGGGACTTACCCAGACTGAATAAATGGAGAAAAAAGCGGAAGTTCGATGCCTACGCACTGCCTCTCTGGTGCACGCGGTTGACCTTCGAACCCCTTTCTTCAAGAACACAGAAGTTCCAGTTTCCAGCGCATGTGCAGTGCATGCGTGAAACCAGGACTTCCGCTGGCCCTATGGGTGAGTACACAGCACGTACTCAGCCATAGGGAACAGAATTTCAGCCCCATTATGTCTCCAGTCCAACAGGAAGGAAGCAGTGTTGGAGCTGGCTCTGGGAAATGAAGTAGGGCAGGTGAGTGTGTTACAGTCGGAGAGCATCTCGCTAACAGTGACCACAACAAAATTTGGTTTCGAGTAATTGTGGAAAGAGACCAGAAAATATCAAAGGTCAAAATACTCAACTGGGGAAGAGTTAATGTCAATGATTTAACAAGGGGCCCAGCACAGGTGAAGGAAAGGTGATTGCAGGGAAAGCAGTAACGGAGCAATGGAGGGCATCCAGGAAAGAGAGAGTTCAGGTACAAACTGGGCAGATCCCTTTGAAGGGGAAAGGTAGAGCATCCAAAGCTAATGTGCCCTGGATGACAAAAGAAATAAAAGTTAAAATAAAACAGAAAAAGGAGGCTTATGACAAACAAGGAAAATTATGGAAAGTACAGGAGGGAATTGGAAAAGTTAATACAGGAGGCAAAGAGAGGTTATGAGAAAAGATGAGCAGGCAACATTAAACTGAAACCTGAAACATTTTATAAACATGTAAAGTGTAAGCGGTTAGTTGGGCCTATTAAGGAAATCTTCATGTAGAGCAGAGGACATGACTAAACTATTAAATGAGTACTTTGCATCTGTCTTCACAAAGGAAGTGGATGACGAAGGTTACACTAAAAGAGGAGAGGGAAGTTATGGACAGGATAGTAATAGATAGAGAAGACGTATTCAAAATATTAGCTTTACTGAAAATTGGTAAGTCACCTGGTCCAGATGGAATGCATGCTAGTTTGCTGAAAGAATTAAAGGTAGAAATAGCAGAGGCATTGGTCACAATCTTTCACTTCTCATTGGATACAGGAGTAGTGCCGGAGGTTAGGAGGGTTGCTAATGTTATACTACTATTCAAGAAAGGGGAGAGAGATAAACCAGGAAATTATAGGTCAGTCAACCTAACATTGGTGGTGGGGAAGTTATTGGAAACCATTATAAGGAACAAAATAAACTTTCATTTGGAAAGGCATGGGTTAATCAAGGAGTTATTAAAGGTAAGTCGTGCCTGACTAACTTGATTGAATTATTTGATGAGGTAACAGAGAAGGTTGATCAAGGTAGTGCAGTAGATGTTGTTATATATGGACTTTCGGAAGGCATTCGACAAAGTGCCATACAGGAGGCATGTTAAGAAGATGGCAGCCCATGGGATTAAGGGGAAAGTGGTGGTATGGATATGGAATTGGCTCAGTGACAGGAAGCAGAGGGTGGTGGTGGATGGATGTTTTTCAGACTAGGAGCTGGTTTGTATTGGTGTTGCCCAAGGGTCAGTTTTGGGTCCATTACTCTTTGCAATTTTTATAAACAACCTAGACTCGGGTGTAGGGAGCAGCATTATAAAGTGTGCAGATGATACGAAACTTGGCAATGCACTAGATAGTGAGGGGGATAGTTGTAGTCTTCAGGATGACAGAGACAGGATGGTGAAATGGGCAGAAGCACGGCAGATGGAGTTCAATGCAGTAAAGTGTGAAGTGATGCATTTTGGGAGGTCAAATATGGAAAGACAGTAACTATAAATGGCACCATTTTGAAAAGTGTAGGTGAGCAGAGAGACCTCGGTTAATAATTTGGTTAAAAAAGCATCTGGGTTACTTGGGTCTATAAATAGAATATAAAAGCAAAGAGATCATTCTAGAACTTTGTAAATCACTGGTTCGGCCTCAGCTGGGGCATTGTGTCCAATTCTGGGCACCGCACTTCGGGAAAGATGTAAAGGCCTTAGAAAGGGTGCAGGGGAAGTGTTAAGTCCGTGAATGATTGAGACACGAACCAGCAGGAGTGAAAATATCAAGTCTTTACTGGTGGAAGTCAGGAGTGAAACTACACAACAGAGGCTCTCTAGCGCCTTTTATACAGGGGTGGTCACTGCCGGTACTGCAATCTGAGACCAGTTATACCCTTAAAGGTACATACACAACAATTCCTCCCCTTTTAGATAAACAGTACATAACATTCATTTAACAACTAAATGATAACGAATTACAATCACAATTACTGTTGCTAGATACATTGGTTAAGTTTAAGCAATTGTAAGTTCAGTCTTTGAGGAGGCTTCCTGATTCTGTCTGGATAACGCCTCTTTGGGGTATCAGTTTCTTCTGGCAATATTGTGTCGGGATCAATGTCTTTGTTTGGTTCATCTGCTTCCAATATTACCGGTTCTGCGGTAGCAGCAATTGGAACGTCAATTTCATTACCAGGTGTATCAGATCGTGGTGTGGAGTTGACGTTTTCCAGTGACTCTAGAATCTGGTCAGCGTGGCGTCTTACAATGATCTCCCCAACGTCCACGGTATACATGAGAGGTCCTTGTCGTGTACAAATCGTTCCTGGCTGCCATTTCTCAGTGCGGTAGTCCCGGGCCAAAACTGGTTGACCTATCTTAAAACTCCTGGTCGGCCTTTCATTCATATTCTGAAACTGTCTGTTCTCCACATCTCTTCAGACGTTTGGCTTAACCAAATCCAAGTGACACCGTAGTCTTCGATTGAAGAACATCATGGCTGGAGTTTGGTTGGTAACCGCATGTGTCGCATTCCGGTAGGCAATCAAGAAGTTGTCCACCTTGTGTTGTAGGGGTATATCTTCATTACACATTGCCTTGATAGCCTTCTTGAATGTTTGGACAAACCTCTCGGCCAATCCATTAGTGGCTGGATGATATGGGGCAGATGTGTAATGCTTCTCCTCCCTCGCAGCGCTTTCCTATGCAGAGCTAGACAGGTAGCTAACAATTTGATATCTTCCCATAAAAATCACAAGGCTTGACTTTTCTTGTAAAGCTTTACTGAAAGATTCTTATTGTAAAACTGAAATACAACACAGAAATGGAAGCACACATTAGTATACAAGTGCACAACTGATATGCATACACAAATTTAGG
Organism: Somniosus microcephalus; assembly: GCF_052327205.1. NCBI lineage: Eukaryota > Metazoa > Chordata > Chondrichthyes > Squaliformes > Somniosidae > Somniosus > Somniosus microcephalus. The sequence continues at coordinate 75,255,469 of NW_028225179.1, forward strand.
TATGCCTGAGCAACACAGTACATTTGGCATGTAACTTACCAAACACGTGGAAACACAGCTTACTGTGAATATACATTTAGCAAACTGGAAGGCATTCTCTTTAAATTAGCCCTGTACATAGTGCATCAAAATACAGCTACTAGTTAACCAGCTAGACAGAGAGTGAGCACTTCACGGCTAGTTGTGTAAGTTTGCTTACAGAGAAAAGTTACAAACTAAACATTTTCTGCAACATACAGTGTGCACTAATCATCTATAACATTCTCAAGTACTTACAGACAAATAATATCCAAGACTCAGGCATGGGAACAATATAACTTCCCAGAGCATGTGCCGCTGTAGTTCTGTAGTTTACTTTACTGCACTTACTGTGCTTTACTGCACTTTACTGCGCTTTTACTGCAGTTGCAAGGTACCAAATAGCCACTAGGTGGCAGCACACAATGGGAATCGACCCAACTTACTCAACCCCTGAATTAACTGGAAAACTAACATAAATTTCTACAGAGAGACAGCACACTCCCCGCTTGGTACAATTCCATTGTACCACTACAGATACAAAATAAACCTAAAGAAAACGTCCTTTGGCTGCAAACATACTCAGAATCCGTTCTCTAGGTTTCTTCAGAAAGGAGGACTATGATCTCTGAGCCTGGCCTCAGAAACACTTTGACAGTACCCTCCTTGACAATCTTCACCTCCACCTTGCGGACCCTCTTGTCCCTGCTCAGCGGAGTTTTGACAACCAGTCCCACTGGCCATTCATTTCTGTGTGCTTGGCTGAGTTTCAGCAAGACAACATCTCTCACTTTGACATTTGGCTTGTCTTCTGTCCATTTCCTATGGCTCTGTAGGGTGGACAAATACTCTCCTCTCCATCTCTTCCAAAAAGTGTCTGCAAGACACTGGACTTTCTTCCACTGCTTCCTGTGCAGCTCAGCCATGTCAAAGTTTCCAGAGGGGGCTGAAATAGCACTCATCTTTTGAGTCAGGAGCATCGTTGGGGTGAGGACTGCAGGCATGTCTGGGTCGGTGGACACCGGCACCAGGGGTCTTGCATTCATGATCGCCATGGCTTCAGCCATGAGAGTGCTTAAGATGTCGTGTGTAAGACGAGTAGGTCCCGTCCGAAGCAGCATAGCATCCAGAATACGCCTGGCAACACCGATGAGCCTCTCCCATGAACCACCCATGTGGGATGAATGCGGGGGGTTAAACACCCACGTGCATCCTTTCTTTTGGAGGTAGCTTCCTACCGCTGCATCGTCCATGTGGATGTCCAACTCCTTACAGGCACCCACGAAGTTAGTCCCTCTGTCAGAGCGGAGAAGTTTGGCTGGACCACGGATTGAGAAAAACCTCCTCAGTGCATTGATAAAGCTGTCTGTTGACATGGATTCGATCAGCTCAATGTGCACAGCTCTGGTAGACATGCACGTAAAGAGCACCGCCCAGCGCTTGCTGCCTGCACTACCTCCTCTTGTGCGACGCGTCATGATGGTCCATGGCCCAAAGATGTCAAGGCCCACGCTGGTGAATGGAGGCTCTGGAGTGAGTCTGTCAGCGGGCAAGTCTGCCATCTTTTGGTCCTCTAACCTCCCTCATAGCTTGCGGCAGGTAACACACTTGTGGATAACGGAAGAAACCAGACGCTTGCTCCCGATTATCCAGTATCCGGCTGCTCGGATAGCTCCTTCTGTTATGTGTCGTCCTTGGTGAGCCACTTGCTCATGATAGTATCTCATGAGTAGTGTGGCAATGTGATGGGTGCGCGGGATGATCAGAGGGTGCTTTTCTTCTCTTGACAAGTCTGCGGATGATATGCGCCCTCCAACCCGGAGCAAACCATCTTCATCTGTAACTGGGTTGATCTTTTTAAGTGGGCTTTGCTTGGGGAATGTCTGTCCCTCTTCAAGACATTTGAATTCCTCCTTGAAGACATCATGCTGGACAGAGCGAATGATCACACCTTTGGCTTGTGAAAGCTCACTTGTGCTGGATACTTCTTTAGAACATTTCCACCCTTTGCGTTCTACATTGTCCGAATTCCCCTTGAAGGATGCTGCTACATGAATGAGTCGGGCTGTGGTTCGGCAGAGTGTTCTCCAGCTTGAGAATCGCTCGAAGCGTTGTGAGCCCAACTGAGATTCTGAGGCTTTGGTGACCAGTGTCGTAACTTCAGGCCGAATCTCAGTATCAGCTTCAGGCTCCACAAGGGTGAAGGGATTGGACTCAGGAGTCTCCTCTGTGTTGACATTAGACAGGAAAGAGGGGCCCGAGAACCAACTGCTTTGCTGTAGGTGTGCTGCTGGTATAGACCTGGTAGCATGGTCTGCAGGGTTCAGGTCTGTGGAGACATAGCACCACTGGTCAGGGTGAGTGGATCGTCTGATACGAGTCACCCGGTTGGAAACATACACATAAAACCTTCTTGTGGAGTTGTGGATGTAACCAAGTACAATCTTGCTGTCCGTGAAGAACTTGATGGCACCCACATCGATGTCAATCTCATCTTTGATCAACTCGTACAGTTGAACAGCCAACACAGCTGCACAAAGCTCGAGATGTGGAATGGTGTGGGCAGGCCGAGGGGCCAACTTGGACTTCCCCATAACGAATCCCACATGGTATTTCCCATCGGTGTCAGCTGCTCTCAAGTAGGCCACAGCTCCTATTGCTACTGTGGGAGCATCTGAGAAGATGCACAGCTCTCTTCTCTGTGTTGAAGACAGCGAGCCTGGAATGTAGCACCTCTCTATGTGCAGGTCTTCGAGAGCCTTTAAGGACTCCTTCCATAGGTTCCATTTTGCTTCTTTTTCTGGGAGGAGTGGAGCATCCCACTCACTCTGATCCGATGAGAGTTCCCGTACTAATGCTTTTCCTTGCATTGTTATGGGAGCTACGAACCCCAAAGGGTCGTACAAACTGTTGACTGTGGACAGGACGCCTCTCCATGTGAATGGCCTTTCTTCATGGGGCACCAGGAATGTGAAGCTGTCTGTTTCCAGTTTCCAGGAGAGCCCCAGGCTCTGTTGAAGTGGGAGAGGATCCACTCCAAGGTGCAAATCCTTCAGATCCTTGGCACGGTCCTCTGCACGGAAGGCTTCCATCACCTGTCCACTGTTCGATGCTACCTTGTGTAGTCTCAGGTTGGACTCTGCCAACATCGCTCTGGTTCTTGTCAGGAGATCTATTGCTTCTTCAGGTGTGGTAACCGATGTAAGACCATCGTCAACATAGAACTGTCTCTCAACAAAATGCTTCGCATCGGAGCCATATTCTTGCTCACCTTTCTGAGCAGCTCGCCTCATGCAGTAGATAGCCAAAGCAGGTGAAGGGCTGTTTCCAAACACGTGAACCTTCATCCTGTCCTCCACCACATTCTTGTTGATGTCGTTGCCTCATGCCACACGTAGCGGAGATAGTCCCTGTGGTCTTCTTGGATGACGAAGCAATAAAACATTTGCTGCACATCTGCTGTCAGGGCTACAGGTTCTTTCCTGAACCGCAGAAGAACTCCCAACAAGGTGTTGTTCAGGTCTGGGCCGCTGAGGAGTACATCGTTCAGAGACACTCCTTTACATTCAGCACTTGAATCAAACGCAACTCGTAACTGGTCTGGCTTTTGTGGGTGATACACACCGAATGTTGGCAGGTACCAGTGTTCTTTACCTTCCTCCAGAGGTGGAGCAGGCTAGGCTTGGTCGTTGTCCAGCATCTTCTGCATGAACTCTATGTAATGGCCCTTCATTTCTAGCCTTTTCTCCAGTGTTCTCCTGAGTGAGCAGAGGCGCTTCATAGCTTGTTCCCTGTTACTCAGAAGACGGCGTCTGGGAGAGTGAAATGGTAAGGGTGCCACCCAGCTGTGTCCATCGTCCTGGTAAACCTCCTCATCCATGATGGTTAGGAAAGCTTTGTCGTCCATGGATAGTGCTGGCTTGTCATCATCCTTGGACCTTTCAAACACTGAGCATCCTAGGCTGTCTGTGCTCACAGTGAGGCCTGCCTCTTCCTCACAGGCAGAGGAGGTTGACCTATGATGCTGTGTCATGCCATCGTAGTCTTCCTTTACCTGGATCCTGTTTGGGCATGGGCTGAGAAAGGATGTGCGACCATTGTGCAACACGTTTGTTTTATAGACGTTGACACCCGCTGGTTTGTGGACTGTTCCCAGGCAAACTCCACCCACGAGGACCCATCCCAGGTCAAGCCGCTGCACATAGGGAGCATTGTGGGGACCGTTGATTTGCTCACACACCTTGTGCACCCTTAAGATGTCTCTTCCCAAGAGCAGGAGGATTGGAGCGTCCGGGTCCACAGCTGGAATCTTGTTGGCAACTGGCTGTAGGTGGGGCTGATGGCGTGCGACCTCTGGGGAGGGAATTTCCGTCCTATCATCTGGCATCATGTCACACTCAATTAAGGTGGGGAGGGGAAGCTGTAGTTTCCCACCCATGGACTCGATCATGAAGTTCCCAACTCTCCTACCTGTAGTCTCTGTTGTCCCTGAACAGGTTTATAGCGTGTACGGAGCTGCGCTGGCCTTGACTTCAAAGAGATTGAAGAATTCTGTCTTCGCTAGAGACTTGTTACTTTGCTCGTCAAGCTGCAGGATATGCTTTAACCAAGCAGATTTTGGAGCATGAGCGTGGGCTGCTTGCATTTCCACAAACCTCTGTACACTTGGAGGTGACTGAAGAAGATGTGCTTTCGCTTTGCTCCCCGCTATCCTCTTTGTCAACCGCAGCACTCTCGGTGGTTGAAGGAGGAGGACCTGGACGCAGGGCTGTGATGTGTTTTTCACTGTTGCACTCAAAGCACTTGATTGTCGCCTTGCAGTCATTTGCCATGTGCATAGTCGACCCACAACACCTGAAGCAGATGTGATTCTCTTTCAGGTATGATTTGCGCTCATCAATAGGCTTGTCTCTAAAGCTTCGACACTTTTTGAGTGGGTGGGGCTTCTTGTCTATTGGACACTGACGATCTGGGTCATCCACTTTATTCCCAGCAGAACTGGATTGGTTGACTGAGGGTTCGGCTGGAACATTTGTTTTGTGCACGCTCACAGAGGCTTTATTGCTGTACTTTGTGGGTTTCTCTGTTCTCGAAGGAGCGTAACTGCTGGAGATGGAGAAAGTGAAACTTGGATCATTCCTCACCTTTGCCTGTTGTTGGGCGAACCTGGAGAGAGAGAGAAGGGGGGAAATGCCACTCCATTGTCCTCCTTGTACTTGGATCCCTTAGCTTTCCATTTCTCTTGAAGGTTGTAGGGGAGCTTTTCCACTATTGGGTTTACCCCACGAGCTGTATCCAAATACGAGAGGCCGGTCAGGTAACCTTCTCCCTTGGCACACTCCAGTTCGAGGAGAATGTCGCCCAGTTCTCGGAGCTCGACATTATCTTTGTTGGTTAGCTTCGGAAAGTCCTCAATCTTCTTGAGCAGTGCGTGTTCAATGACTTCTGGTGTCCCATAACAGTCTTCGAGACGTTGCCAAACCAGGTTGATGCCTGCTGTGGGATTGCGGACGTGCGCTGAGCGAATTCTCTTCACCTGTTCTGACGACTCAGCTCCGAGCCACTTTGTCATCAAATCTAGTTCTTCTCTGGCTGACAGATTCAAGTCCTTGGTGGTACTCAGGAAGGACGCTTTCCATGACCAATAATTTTCAGGACGGTCATCAAATTCTAGAAGGCCTGAACTTAACAATTCTCAGTGGATAAGGTACCTAGCAAGGTCTTGTGCACCTTGTGGCTCGGGTGAGGACTGCTTGGCTGGATTGGCCGAGTGCTGTGGAGGTCTCTGCAGGTAAGTCTTACTTGTTTCTTCTCCTTTAAGCTCAGTGTCTCCAAAAACAGGCTGTTTGCTATTGTGGTGAGAAGCTGGTTCTGCGTCGAGATACCTGGATGTTTCCTTGAAGAACAATTTGGAGTGTTGTTGGACATACTCACTTGTACGTTGCACTGGACTGGGGGGCTGTTCTAGAACATATGCTTCATGGCTGGGCTCCCCGCCTTCATTCTCCTCACCTTCTTCATAAGCTGTGGCTTCAGCTTCAGCGGCAGCGGTAGCTCTCTGGCTTTGGAGAATGTGGAGACTGGCGTCGAGGTCAGCTCTCTGCTTCATCGCACTAGCGTCGAGGTCAGCTCTCTGCTTCATCACACTAGTGTCGAGGTCAGCTCTCTGCTTCATCACACTAGCTTTGTTTTCAGTGAAGGACAATTGAGCCTGGGCAGCTTTTGCCTTGGCACGTGCTTTGGCAGCTGCAGAAGCTGTCGATGATGATGGTCTGCTGGACCGCCGAGATGATCTAGAGGATGCTTTAGAGGACTGTGACTTGGCATCATTTGCTCGGAGAGGCTCATGCTTCTCGATTGGCTGGTCGACGTCCTCTATGGTATATTGTCTTTCTGAGCGTAGACTCATGGTAGCTGAGTGGTATCTTCTTGTGCTTGAGCCCGCTGTGCTGTTGTCTTTTTACTTTTCTGCCCTCGCAGCGCGTTCCTATGCAGAGCTAGACAGGTAGCTAACAACTTGATATCTTCCCATAAAAATCACAAGGCTTGACTTTTCTTGTAAAGCTTTACTGAAAGATTCTTATTGTAAAACTGAAATACAACACAGAAATGGAAGCACACATTACTATACAAGCGCACAACTGATATGCATACACAAATTTAGGTATGCCTGAGCAGCACAGTACATTTGGCATGTAAATTACCAAACACGTGGAAACACAGCTTACTGTGAATATACATTTAGCAAACTGGAAGGCATTCTCTTTAAATTAGCCCTGTACATAGTGCATCAAAATACAGCTACTAGTTAACCAGCTAGACAGAGAGTGAGCACTTCACGGCTAGCTGTGTAAGTTTGCTTACAGAGAAAAGTTACAAACTAAACATTTTCTGCAACATACAGTGTACACTAATCATCTATAACATTCTCAAGTACTTACAGACAAATAATATCCAAGACTCAGGCATGGGAACAATATAACTTCCCAGAGCATGTGCCACTGTAGGCCTGTAGTTTACTTTACTGCACTTACTGTGCTTTACTGCACTTTACTGCGCTTTTACTGCAGTTGCTATTTACCAAATAGCCACTAGGTGGCAGCACACAATGGGAATCGACCCAACTTACTCAACCCCTGAATTAACTGGAAAACTAACATAAATTGCTACAGAGAGACATCCCTTCACCATTAAATCATAGACCCATGATAGTGCCGGGTCATTCCGTGTTTCCTTTTCTATGTTTGCATTCGTCACAGGGAGACATTCGACTATGGTCGAGTGGAATAACTCCATTGGATCCACTGCAAGGTCTTCTTCTTCCACCGTTGGCAACGGTAGGCATGACAATCCATCAGCATTTCCATGCTGTTTAGTTCCTTTGTACTCAATGTCATATTGGTGTGCCCCTAGGTTAAGGGACCATCTCTGCAGCCGTTGTGCCGTCATTATCGGTACGCCCTTCTGAGGGTTGAAAATGGAGACAAGAGTTTGATGATCGGTTAATAGAGTAAATTTTTGACCGTGCAGGTAGTGATTGAACTTCTTCACCCCCCACACTAGGCTGAGGGCCTCTCTGTCAATCTGGGCGTAGTTACGCTCGGCAGAAGTTAACGAGTGTGACGCAAAAGCTATCGGCCTCTCTAAACCATCAAGGAATTTACGTGACAGTACCGCCCCAATGCCATAGGGAGACGCATCACATGCCAGCCTGATCGGCAGTGCTGGGTTGTAGTGAGCCAATACTTCCCTTGAAGTGATTAAGTCCTTACTCTTCTGAAAAGCGCGCTTACAATCATCGTTCCATATCCATGCTACCCCCGTTCATAGCAGGGTGTTCAGTGGGTGCAGAATTGTCGACAAATTCGGCAAAAACTTATGATAGTAATTCACCAACCCGAGGAATGACCTCAGTTGCGACACATTTTCAGGCGCTGGGGCCTTAACAACCACTTCAATTTTGTCAGGGGACTTATGTAACCTCTCTTCATCAATCATGTGGCCACAATACGATATCTGTTTCTTAAAAAAGTCGCACTTGGGGCGGTTGACTCACAGCCCATGTTCCCGTAGTCTAGTGAGCACCTGTTCTAGGTTGTTAAGGTGTTCACTGTCATCTTCACCTGTTACAAGGATGTCGTCCAAGTAACACTGAGTCCCCGGAATCCCTTGCAGGACTTGTTCCATCGCTCTTTGCCATATCACCGGAGCCGATGCTACTCCGAATACCAATCGATGATACTGGTAAAGACCTTTGTGAGTGTTTATCATGAGATACTTCCTAGAGGACTCTTCAACCTCCATCTGCAAATATGCTTGTGCTAGTTCAATTTTTGTAAAACACTTCCCTCCAGACAGTGAGGCGAAGATGTCTTCTATCCTTGGAAGAGGATATTGTACTGTGTGAAGGACAGGGTTCACCGTCACCTTGAAATTCCCACAGATGCGAATCTTCCTTGGCTCTCCGGACTTATTGCTCAACGTTTTCTTCATGACAGGAACGATGGGTGTCGCCCACTCGCTCCAGTCGACCTTAGACAACACGCCCGCCTTCTCCAGATTCCCCAGCTCTGCCTCGACGGCTGGGCGAATTGCATATGGTACCGGTCTCGCTTTGAAAAACTTGGGAACTGCATTCTCTTCTATTTTTATCGAGGCGGTTATGCCTTTAAGCGTGCCCAGTTCTTGTTGAAATACCTCTTTGGCGTTAGCTAAGATTGTTAACAATCTTCCAGGAGTGACGTCTTCATCTTTTTTACCGTCCACCGTCATTGCATGAATGTAATGCCAATCTAAGTTTATCTTCCTGATGCATTCCCATCTCAATAACGGTGGTCCACCGTTTGGCAGTATGTAGAGATACAATTTCCGTATTTTCTTGCCATTGTATTCGACAGGCAGCCTTATTTTTCCTCTGGGGTATACTTTTTGCCCCGTATATGTCGTCAAGACGATGGATGTCTCTCTCAAGGGTATGTGTGAAAATAGCCGCTCGTAGTCTCGTCGATTCATGATGGTTAGCGCTGATCCTGTATCCAATTCCATTTTAACTTGGGACCCTGCTATCGTGAGAGTGACCTAAATGGTTCGGTGATCCTCTTTTGCGATTACATTGTGAAGTTTGAGACAGCTTAGTCTCCTGTTTCCGGATTCACTATCGCTCATCTGGTCTTTGGAACTACTGTCCGTCATCTTTTGTACTTTCTTGTACGGTTCTTTAGTAGCCTTTTTGTTGTCGCTGGTCTTCTTCCCAGACCTAACAAAATGGCACCTCCCATGCTTTGTCTTCTTCCCCACTGTTGTTAGCGCTGCTTTCCATGGTTTCCTGCGCATTAAATATTGATTCTTTTTCTTTTATTATTTTCCCGTCGTGGAGCGGACCCTCTGGAACACTTCCCTCCCTCTTCTTAGGTCCGAACGCTGCCCGGCTTCGAAGCACTGGCCGTGCCCTGTGTGCTTCACCCTCTCTCTCTCTCTTTGATTCCCGACTCGCTGCCTGGCCCCGTTGAAAAGCCACCCGATCGAGCTTCAGCCCGCTGCAGCCCAGGAAGGATCAGAGCACTACCTGCCGCCAGCTCGACTAGCTGGGAAATCACAGACCGAGGAACCAAGCCTGACTCTGGACAGTCTCTCCTGCAAGTTTTTAAACCGATGATTGACGGT